>NW_025920139.1:1597875-1703405 GCF_902686445.1 Sciurus carolinensis | reverse complement strand
ATCACATGTTGGTGTTCAAATAAGCCTGTTTTACTTAATAATGGTCCCAAACATATGGAGAGCAATGAAAAGGAGGTAACAGGGCATAAAACATGAAGGGTAATTTAACTCCAGTACTCTGTGTCTATCTAGTAAAAATCACTGTGGGGGGGTTGGTAGTGTTCATGTTTTCCGATGTCCATTGAAGATCTTGGAATGTATCCCCTGGGGATCAGGGGGAGGACCTGCTCTATTATTACTTTTTTGAGTTTTTACAACAAAGGTAGGGGCAGTGGTGGAAATATTCTCTTGTTAGTTCAAGCAACTCTAAAAAAGCAAAGTTTTATTTTGTGTATTTGATTACCCTCAGAATCTGTAGGTGTAAAATTTATTGCCTTAATCCTTTTGTGAAAAGAGTCCAAATTCTTCATAATGGTATATTGAAATTAAACTGATGAATTAGTTCTAAAATGAATGCTGTGAGATGAGTTCTAACTTATGCAAGTTTTAAAGGTATTATCTGAGCCAGGCTGGGTGGCACATATCTGTAATCCCACTCACTTGGGGGCCTGAAGCAGGAGAATCACAAGTTTACCAAAAATTCCTGGTGTATTTCTTTGTTAGGAACTGGGAATGAGAAGCACACCTTCTTGCTTCTTTTCCTTGCCTGACACATTAACCTTGAAAGTAAAACCTATTTTTGTTGACATATCCCCTAGATGTCGTTGGTCCATATCAAGGCCCTGTTTTAGCAGACAAAAAAGTACTGGTAATCCAGACTATCTTTCTTGTGCTCATCAGATAGGATTGTGTTGATGATGTCTCCTGAAGGAAGGGTCCTACACTCACAGTCTCCATACACAGCAGCAACAAAAAATGTTTTGTTCTCTGTGTCCTCCCCATGTATCTCATGCTAATAAGTCAAAGCTATGTAATCTACCTGCAAGCCTGTGTAATTACATAGATGGGAGTGTATGTATCAATTAGTACACACATTGATTTTACTTCAGATTTTGATAATTAGATGTGACAGCTTTAATTTGATAATTAAATGATTAGATTATGTTGTTCCAATATTTTAAAACATACTAGAGGGTTAAAAGGGTTAAAAGTCTTTGACCCTTGAGTGAGTCTCAAGTAAAATGATACTGATTTTTAGAGTATGATTTGTAGTGGAAATAAAATATCTCACATCAGAGAAATGAACTTCCATGTTTTTGTCTCCAAGTGTGGAAGTTTAGGTAGAGAATAGAGCTGAAACTTGTTTCATACATACCTTTCTTCCTTTTAACATTTTTAATTAAAGAAAATGTTTAAGAACAGGATTTATGCTTGGGACTTGTTCTTTTTTTTCTTTTTTTTTTTTTTTTTTTGCTTTACTGTGAAATTATTCTATGAGAAATTCCTGATGTATTGAGGGATTCATATATCACCAAAAAGGATATGTGGAAGAAATACTGTTTAGACCATGTGTCTAGGGGTTGTGTGTGTGTGTGTGTGTGTGTATGGTAACCAACTCAGTTTAGTTTGTCCTAGATTTTCTCACTTAGCAGTGAATATTTTCTTGATCCCTGGGCAAACTAAAGTGTTTCACCACCCTGCCTTTTTATAGCTCCTGGGCATTATAAAGCTTGTCTGTTGTGTCATTTCTTCACTACTTTGAAAAGTTCTGCATCTAAAAGGAAGTAGGAGAAGTAAAAAAAATTTAAAATTAGCTAACTATCCTAAAAATGTGAAGCAAGTCTGAAATATTGTGTAAAGGGAGCTCATTTTCTTTTCAAAGCATTTCTCATTGTAATGTATCCTTATCACTACAAAAATAACTTGCTTTTAATTCCCTTTATAGAACATCATTGAAATAAGCAAATGATAGGTTACTTGGGATTAGTGAAGGAAGGGACTGCCAAAGTTGAATGGATTGTAGAAGGGTAGATCAAGGGTGACTTGAAGCCATGAAAATTCTCTGCCTTGACTTTTTCAGTGCAGCCTTCTGGTTATGTATTCAGTGGTGATTTTACAGACTGTTATCACTTTAGGATATTGTATCCAGGAGACACAGGATCTGTGAATTATTATTAAAACTGCTTGTGAGTCTGCAGTTATTCAAGAGCTTAGTCAGAAGGAATGGGAGGAGAAACATGAAAATTGCTAACACTATGAGAAATCATTTTATTCCCAAAGGTTAGATGGTTGTGAAAGGCAAACTCCTCTAGAAAATATGTGTAGATTTTCCTGGGGCAGGCAGTGTATTAAGAGCTTTAAGACCATAGATGAACATTATGGTAACAACACAGTCACTGCTTATTTCCTGTTTGATGGTGTACATGCCAAGTACAGCATATGAATATTTTAAAACCTCAGAGACTTCTGAGTATTCCCTAGAGATCTGATGTACCTACCTCATGCCCTAAAGTGCAGTGAAATAAATAGGAATATACTGTCACTACAGTCTGGTGGTTCAGAGCCTAGGCTCAGACAAAAGACCAGTGTTCACTTCTCAGCTCTACCTCCTCTTGTTTGTATGATCTTTGGCAAATAACTTATTGTTTGGGCTTTGTTTCTTACATATAATATGAGATCAGAGAAACCAATATTGTACTAATTATAGGGGTGCTCTGAAGAATAATGAGACAATTTAAGCAATTCATAAGTGCTCTGCAGATGCCAAATCTGCTATTCTTATTACTATAAGCATGTATATGGTGGTACACAGAAACTCAGAGATAGATTTCATCTTTGCGTTCCTCAACTGTGATTTTTAGAAAGTCTTAGCCTTCCAAAACTTGATCTCTTACTATGGAATCTCACTATGTCTGAGTAGATTACAGGTCAACAATCTTCCATATCTCAACTTCCTGGATATGGAGGTAAACTTTTTATTTATTTATTTATTTATTTTTATTTTTTTGCAGTGCTGGGGATTGAACCCAGGGCCTTGTGCTTGAAAGGTAAGCACTCTACCAACTGAGCTATCTCCCCAGCCCAGAGGTAAACTTTTTAGAGGTGATAAGGACATGTTTGAAAGCACAGGCTCAATTCTCAAAGGCTTCAATTTAATTTGTGCCTCTGATTCAGTTCTGAGTTATGCATTGCTAACTTCCCATCCATATCTTGTTCTTTCTGCTTTCCTACAAGAATGGGGTTTTGTTCTAAACAGAATATGCAAATCACAATTACTAGTACTTTTCCACTTCTTTTTTTACTACTACTACTATTCAAACTACTGCCCAAGAAATATATCTAACAGTGTCCCTACTCTCTGTCTGCCTTGTGTTTATTCAGTTAAAATTTTATTGAAATACCTCACTGATTTGTTTAAATCTTGACTGAGATTTCTTTCTAGCTCTATAGGCAGAGTTGAAGAGTTGTGGAAGAGACCAGGAAACTTGAAAACCTTAGCAGTTTGCTATCTTGTTCATTAAGAAACATGTTTGCTGACACATCAACTAAGAAAATTGTAACAGCTGTGCCCTTCAGCTTCCTGGTTTCCCTCCTACCTGTGAGCATCAAATGGCCTGTGTTTCCCTCCTCCCTTTTACTGCTAGTTGTATTCAACTCTTTATAGGTGGGATGCTTTTAGATGTGGTAGCTCTCCTGATATACACTACAAATTGAATGAACCATCAAATAATTATATTATTTTTTAAATCAATAAAGATTATAGAGTGCATTTCTATTTTTAAAACATTTTTTAAATGATAAATTCATAAAAATGGAAATGACTTAATGGTGACCATGAACAGTGGGGAGATCACCAAGGGAAAATAGGTGTGATTCAGAGGTCAGCATGAGGCGTCCTTGTGATGGAAATTGTCTTTACTTCAGCTATATCATCTTTAATGTCACAATGTTACCTGCTGGGGGGGTTCTATAAAAAGTGGGTAGAGTTTGTCTCTCTTTTTTCAACAGAACTATACATAAATGTACAGATGTCTCTAAAAATTTTTTTCTTAATTGAGTAAATAAAAATTTAAATGTTTGAAACATAAAAGTGACTATCATCCTAAAGTTATCCTTGTTTTCCTTATAAACCTGGTAAAACAAATATGGAAAATTAAAAAGTAAAAAAAATAATCACAAAACTTACCATCTAGATGGTTCATAAAAATATCTTCTAGGAAGAAAACTGGTTGTACATCTACATAATTCTCAGCAAATTTTGTTTTCTTATTAATTATACATTTCAATACAACTTCATACTACACAATGCTCACAGGCAAAATAAATGAAAATATATTTTCTGTAAGCTAATGAATTAGAAACCTTGTGCTTTTCAGAAGTTTAGGAGGAAAACAATAAATTAACTTGAAAATATTTAAATCTTAATATTTTAATTGAGCTTGTAATGATACATAAAAAATATGAAAAAATGTGTTTCCTTACCTCTGGTGAATAGAAATACAACTGAATAACTTAATCCACAGATTCCAATTTATAAAATGACTCAATCCTTTTCTCACAGACTAAATCATTGAGCAAAAATTACAGATAAGTGAAATAAAATTTTTACAAGTAATAGAAGAGTTAACCACAAATACAGCAATTTGATTTCATGTAGTAAAACATGAAAGAAAGCTGAGGTAGACAAATCTTATGAAACACTGAGGTAGACAAATCTTAAAAAACATTAAATAAGTATTAATTTAAAATTTATGTTTTCAAGCTATGTGATCATAATTGAGTTCAGGCCTTAAAATGTTATCACATTAAAATTATTGGCACACCTAAATTAACTTCACCTGACACCAGACACAGCCAATGCTGGTGACTTTCATCAAACCCAGAGTATACAGTTTCTTAATATTATGGTATTTCAGAATACAGGTAATGAATACTACAGTAAGTATTCCTAAAGTAGCTAGCAGCAAAACATGTTCACTAAGGTGTTTTAAAGACCCACCAAGGAGGGGTCCTCTGAGAAACATGCTACCTAGCAGGTTTAGTATATGTTTAGTTAGGAAATTCAGATTTAGCTGGGCAAGCTCTTGCACAAAAGATTGCATCTCCATTTTCAAAAGGTCATTTGAAATCAGCAGATTCTCCTTTCCTATTTTAGAGCTCACCACTGAATTCTAAATAGTAGTTAACAGAAGGAGAGACAGCAGAGTTTCAAAGCTGTGAACTCTAAATACTTTGTTTCAGTGATTGTATAACACATACTTGGGGTTGGGAACCAGGCCTTATGAACATGGAGGTCACGGGCAGACCAGAGGACTGAGAGAGTGGGTTAGGTGACTGGCACTTGACATTTGAAGTCTAACGGATGTCACTTATCATCAGTTAAGAAGAAGGCTGTGCAAAGACTCAGACACTAATCAACACGTGTTTAATCAGAGTAATGGGACTGGTTCTTTTAAGGACTGGAGGGAGGAGGTCACAACTTATTAAAGGTTTTACATGACTTTACTGAAGGAAATGAAAAGCTTCATCACAGTACACTCTAGATAACTCAATTTTTCTCTCCTGGATTCCACATGAATTAAAGGTGCACTGGGTCATCCATCCACTGCCTCCAGACATAGCAACAGGCATTCACCAACCACTGGATGACTTTGAGGGAAAGGGGGGACCCAGAAGCCTGTGCTCACCAAGTTTGCAATGCTGCATTCCCACCACAGGGTCCACAAGTCCAAGCCCACTCCAGGCAAGAGTCAACCCAGCTTTCTCTCACACTAGGCCTCCCAAGCTGCACCACAACCTGTGACCCCCACATCCATCCACCACTCCTGTCCCACAAGGAGGTCCATGCTACCAGCATCCACATATCTTCTCTAGGTGCCTGGAACAATAGCACTTGCAGCACCAGCAGCGCCCAACATGCACCACAGCCAGGGTCAAATTTTGCTGCACACTACTGTTGGAAGAAAACCTAGGTCCTGGCTTGCAGCAGTGAACATCTCAAATGTGCAAAGAGAATTGCAGGGAGGAGCATTCCACTTTGGCTACCTGGGAAAGTAAAGAACTGCCCCAAATTGATTCAGTTTTACCAAGAGAACTCACATAGGAACTTGGTGGTCTGATCCCCTGCAGAACATTTTGATTGGACAAGAAGGCCTAGAAAGTGTTTACGTGTTCCCACAATAAACCAATTTGCAGGTTGCTCACCACAAGCCTGCCTCACCCAACTCCCAGAGTCTGGGTATGAACTCCACGCCTTACCCCAAGTATAAGCTAGCCAGGCATTAGTGAAACTGCACAGACCAACATCAATATAAATGGAAAAATTTCAACACTTTGACAAGAGAAACTACATTTGGTGTCTCACGTGCACCTCGCGATGTTCAAAACATCTGAAGAATTAAAGGAGCATATTATTGGGCCCTTAGAAAAATTTGAAACCTGGCATTAAAGACAACATTGGGAAGATTGGAATTATGCTAGTTGAAGGTCAAATACTGTGTAATACCACTTACATTAGGTATTTAATATTCTTAATTCTATGAAAGGAAGGGAAGGAAGGAGGGATGGAGAGAATAAGAGAAAGAAGAGGAGGAAGAGGAGGAGGAGGTAGAAGGCAGGCATAGGAGGACTAACCCCATAGTTTTCCTTCTACACAATCAGGATCTCTGCTCAAAGTGGTCCTGCCCATGCTTTAATAGCCTGCTACTACTATTATATTTTTAATTGTATCTTTGTACTTATGTTTTATGAGTGAATTCCAAAACAATAGATCAGACCACATGAATGAACATAGTGCATACATGTAACCACATGTGAAGAATTATGGAAAGTAATATTGCTATAAAATGACTCCCCAAGAAAAATGGAGATATGGTGTGATTTGGAATGATGGGGGAGAAAATTGTACAGACATTAAACATCTCACAGTATATTCTTTCCTGATAACAATGGGTCCTGGGGAAAAGGGCAGACACTCAATGCTGGGCCCTAAACCTTCACCTTCCCACATGGTCAATGAGTCCTAAATGACTAGGGCAGGATGTAAGTACTTATGCCTCAGGGTCTGGTTTTAACCTTTACAACTAGCCCCTGAGAGTCAAAACTGCACATACATGATTTCCAATGATTGCATCATCCTCATTTTACCATATAAAACCCAAATTCCCTCTGTAACTGATGGCCATTTTTTTCTCACCTGGAAAATGGGCCCTGACAGCACCCGAGTGTATGAAGGAGTAAAGCCTTCTCTGAATCCTTTGTGGTCTGCTTTCTGTCCTTTTGAACTTACAGCAAGTTTTCTGCATCTGACCTCCTCATGCATATTAAGGAGTTTTAATTTCCATAAGCACAGAAGTCCAGTGGGTCAAAACTATGGAAGCAGAGAGGATATGGGGTATAAGATAAGTGTGTTCCATCTTCCAATAATTACACAAAGGGAGGTTACTGAATCCCAGGAAGACCATACTGGGGTGCTCCAATGAGAACTAGATTCAAATGCAGAAGTATAGCAGTGTATTCTTCACCAAGACCAAGGAACCCTGTCTTCTCCTTTGGCACTCACAGTACTTCATTGCATCAGCCTACCTCTCCAGTTGAGGATGTGAAGAGAAAGGGAAAGCAGGGCAATCTTCAGTCAAGTTTCTTTCAGTTCTTTTGAACTCACTGACATATCAATGATGTAAATTGTGAGCAGTCACCAAAGTGTATTGAAAACTATTGCATTTGTTTATGATTCATTTTAACTTTTCAGAAATAAATAAATTAAACATGGGTGCACAATCTATAAAATATGTCTTCTTGTAATTTTCCATTTTCAATTGACATTGAATAATAAGTGATGTTAAAAGTCTTACTAAAAAGGTAAAATGGTTTTATTTCTGTAATGATAAATTCAATAAAGAAAAATAAAATGCACCATTAAATATAAAGAGATCTCAGAATCCTTCTGTAGACTGGGGGGTCATCTTCATACCCAGAAAATTGGTCCTCCTATGCTTGATCAATGGACCTCGATGCAGAATAGAGGAAAACTTGCTAATCCAAGCTTTGTTTACTGTCCTGCCTCTGTCATTTATGGGTTATGAACTTATAGTAATTACAGTTACTTTCTTAACTGGAGTATAATTTTATTAATAAAATTAATTAAGAGCTTAAAGAAAGTATAGGCTTCTTGCAAAACTAGTACTGAAGGGCTCTCTAATTTTGAAAATTTCCATTAACCAATCCAGTAGACAGATGTGCAGATAATTTTGGTCTCTAGAAAAAGTTTTAAATACAGTTCCACCATGCTCTACCATCTAATTAGGAATTAGAACTTCTTTCAGGGGAAAAACACACTTCAAGCATAGTTATGTACTGGTGGAGTGAGAGAGGTGCCCTGGAAATATCTGAGATAAATGGAGAGATGCAACTGGAGAGGAAAGTGAGGGCAAGTTTTTGAAGGAGGTCCTTATCTCATGAAGGAATGGACTGGGGGAAGCTAAGTTACAGGATGAGGGGTGTGTTTTAGAATAACTGAGCAGGTTAAACATTGCTATGGATGTTAACATGATGTCAGATACCTAAAGGAATCACTGAAGCAAGCATTCAATGTAGGCAGTCAGTGTAGATAGGTAATGAGGTCCTATCCTGAAAGTCAGTGTCAGTTTGGATTTGGCATGTTGAAGTCACTCTCAGAGTTACTGAATTTTCAATTCCTCCAGAGTCCTTCCCTCACCCTTATCAAGATAACCTACCCCTTCGCAACCTGTTGCTAAGGTAATCTGTTCCAAGAATTGTCCCTTATTTCAGGGAATTGTAAAAATTGCTAATTAATTTCTCCAGGACAACTATTTCCTGGGTTACTACACCTTGGCCCTTCAAACCAACATGCTTCTCAGCTTTTGACCATCGCACCTGCATTTCCTGAATCTACAGAGGAAGAAAAGAGAAAAGGGGGAAGAGAGCTGAAAACCAAAACATAAAAGCAGCAAGATGCTCTTACTTCTTGGGATACAAGGACATGAGCTATGTCCCACTTTTCCCTCTTGGGAGAAGTCTATGTTACTATTATTTAAATAAAGTTTGTTTCCCACACATGGTGAGTTTCCCCAATGTTCAAACTCGAACATGTTAGGAAGCACAACAGCTCACTGATAACTGAGGCATCATCAATGCTTCATGCCTTTTAGTGTCTTATTTCTTATGTCACACCAGTGGAGCAGCAGCACTCACAAGGTTTGAAGCAGGAATTCTTGGCAATTTCATTCACATCTATATCCTCTATTTCTAGAACAGAGTTTCATCCAGAAGAGTTTTATTTTAAAATACAAAAGCACTACGTTTTGATATGGAAAAATTAATTGTAAGAGTCATAATGCAGATCATCTACCTACCTATTCCAAACTGTCTTTTAGAGAATTACAAAACTGGGGCTTGGTCTTACACTAGCCTCAGAGACAGGCATTGCTCCTTGTACTAGTTTACAGATGCAGTGAGACCACCAATGTTGCTCCTGGCAATTGTCATGGTCACCTCCCTCATCTATGCTTATCTCACTGCCCAGGCATCAGGAAGCCCCTGCACCATGGGTGAGTGAGATGGGTTTTGGCATCTGACCTAGGCCCCAGTGACATCCACACCACATGTTTACCATCTTTGGACCGCCAGATTACACCTTCTACACAGCAAATACCAGGAGAAGCCTCTGTGAACACACATCCAAAAATGGTTGCTTCCATAAAGCAAAATCTCTATGCAAACATTCACCAAGGCCCTTCCCAGAAATCCCATGAATACCAAGTCACCTGAAAACATGGAAAGTTGACAGCAACTAGTGAGAGGAAAGAACTAAGGAAGGCTTTGCCATGGCATCTTCTTCCTCACTCCATTTCCTCATTGTAAAAGTGTGAAACATAGGCTCCAACAGAAAAGACTCTGAGCTCACATATAAAGCAGGAAAAGACCAAGTGCCCTGATTTCTCATTTGGACCACAGCAATGTTTCAACATGATTTCCAAAGCTTATGTGCCTCTTTGGGCTCCCTGGGCATCCTTTGCCTGCTGCAAATGCACCCACCTCTGTCTACTTAACTCCTGTCCTCCTTGTTTCCAGACTGAGCTCACCTGAGCTGCCCTGAACCACTTGCTCACCCAAATTTTTTTAAGGCTGGAGACTAGACTTTAGGGTTCCAATGAGGTCCACCCTGCTGGCTCCAACCATTTTCTGGACTGCACTGAGCAACACTTGACTTCACAGGATTCCATCACCCATCACTTCAGGTCCACTCAATTTCATAGGCTACTCCCAAAATTTGGGCTCTGATTGGCTGTGATTTGTGGAACCATACCCACTTCATACCCTTGCTTCACTGCATTCTGGACACTTGGCTCCTCCTCTTCTGACCTATTTAACATACTGGATTCTCATGTTTCCCTTCTAGCCCTGGAAACTTCTGATGTCTGGCTTGGCCCACTTCCACCCACATCTAATATCATCCCAAATAACTCTGCCCTTCTTTATCCCCAAGGCTTCAGTCAATGTCACTTGCACACGTACCATCTTTTCCCAACTGGCTGCTCAGAATCTCCTGTAGAACTCCATCTTAGTGTATTTATTTTAAAATACAAAAGCAGTACAGATCACAGAAGTAGTTAGCTCCTTTTTGTTATTAACACCATAAAGGCTACTTAAGTTATAGAGTGGATACAGTTCACAGAGACTATTCATGTCACCAACAATATTCATACTATAGAGACAACAAAAGTCATAGATGTTGTGCAGGTTGCAAAGTCTAAGCACATAATAGAGGCTAATGGATCCTTGGAGAATTCTCTGGGAATTTGGTAAGACATAAATTCTCCATGGTTATGAACATTAAAGAATGTGCACAGGGCATATATGTAAAGAAATTTATAAACACAAAATAGGCAATACTGCCAACACAGGGCATAGAAGTTAAACAGGACATAGGGGGCATAAAAAATATAGAGGTTACATAGATAATATAGGTTATGCTAGTGGTGCAGTCTACTGAGTACATAGAGACTACTCAAGTCATAGAGAGTGTCTAGGAAGTAGAGGTTATGCATATCATAAATACTTTGAAATTCATATATGATGTTCAGGCCAGAGAAGCTAAGAACATCATAGAGACTGTAAATTTTTTAGGTTAGCTAACTCATAGAAATTTCTCAATTAAAGGAGACAATGTAGGCCATAAAGATGTCAAAGACCACAGAGGGTACTCTGTCCATGAAGGGAACCAGATTCTAGAATCTACCCAGATCATAGAAGCTATGCAGGTTTTATATAATGTTCAGGTTATATAAATCAATCAAGTCATAAAATTTACAGAGACCATTCAGTCTATGTGTGTCATAGAGGCTACACAGAATATGGAGGTTAAGCAGGTCATAACAGCTACTGAAAATATGGAGGTAAATTGTGTAATTTAGACTATGTGGACATTGAGACTACACAGGACATAGAGGATACCTGAGTCACAGAATATATGTAGGATGCATGTAAATACCATTCAGGCTTTGTAGGTCATAGAGTTTACACAGACCTTAGTGGCTATGCAGGATGCAGCATTTTAAAAAATCATACAGTGTAATATATTTAAGAAGAGTTCTTTGGGAATAGTTACTTTGCAGAATGCATGGGGTAATATGTTTGTAGAAGATATTCATGTCATAGTATATATGCACATTATGTGTGCTTCTCAGACCATAGAAGCTAGGCAGGTAATAGGAGCTCTACTAGTCATTCATGCTACCCAGATCATAGAAGTTCCACAGGTCATAGTGACCATGCAGGTCCTAAAGGCTACTCAGGATGTAGAGCTTATTCATGTCATAGAGTTCAGGCCATAAAAGGCACTGAGTTCACAGATGCTATAGATATTATCAAATAATCTCAAGTCCTAGATACAATATAGGTCAAAGAGAATACTCAGGTCATAGAGACTACATAGGCCATAGTGACTTTACAGGCAATAGAGGTTATGGTGTTCCAAAATGCTACATTTCTTAATACTGCTCTTACTATAGAAGATATTGAGTCAATTGAGGTTACTCATGCCATAAGATCTAGGCAGATCATAGTGACTTCTCAGATGAAAGGTTAAAAAAATCATAGAGGCTACTGAGGTCAAAGAGACTGAATATTTTAGAGACTACTTAGGTCATTGATCCCACACAATTCACAGAGGTATGCAGAAGATAGACTACTCTGGGGATGGAAGCTAGGTAGACTATCAAGCATACTCAGGTCATAGATTTTAAAGGATCATACAACTTACAAGATGACAGGACAGAAAACAGGACATGCACTTCATAGAGGATACTCATGCCATAGAGTTTTTACTGGTCATAGAGTATAAGCAAGTCATAAATCTATTAATGTCCCTTGGGCTACTCAGGCTGTAAAAGTTTCACTGGTCATGGAGTCTCTGCAGTTATTAGAGGCTAATGAAGGCAACCAAACTATTCATGACATAGTGGTTACTCTGAAAACAGTGGAGTCTAATGTCAAAGAGGATACTGAGGTCACTGAGGCTATTCATGCTTTGTAGTGACAAAGGCCATATAGGATTCTCAAGCCAAAGAATTGAAACACATCTCTGAGGCTACACAGATAACAGAGACTATGAAAGTCACTGAGGTTTTATTGGTTATAGATACTACTCAGTAACTAGAGTCTACAAAAGTTCTAGAAGTTCCTCAGGATATAGAAATTATGCAGGACATCAAGGATACTCAGGTCATTTAGGTCATTCAGGTCCTAAGAGATGCTCAGGTAACAAAAACTGCACAGGTCATATCAGCTATGCTGGTCACAGAGGTTATGGTAGTTCTACTGATACTGAGTTCCACAGGGGTACTCAAGTCTGGGAACATGTATCAGCTACACTAGTAAGAACATTCAAGGTATGCAGAAATTTTCACCTTTTAAAATAAATGCTATACAAACTGTAGAATTTTTTTTATGTTAAAGAATTTCCAAAGATTACAGAGGCTACACAGATCTTAGAAAAATAGTCTCCAGTCTTAAGAGACTACAAGGGAATAGGATATTCATTCCACAGAGGGTACACATACATAAAACTGTTGTAGGAAATAAAGGTTAGCAGGTCATAGAGGTTATGCTAGCCATTGGAACTCTGCATATTTTACAAGTTACTCATTAAAAGAAACTTTGTAGGTCACAGAGCCTATACAAGTCATAGAATATAACTAAGTCATAGAAGTTAAACAGGTCATAGAAACAACTCAGATCATAGAAGTTATACAGGCTATAAAATCTATGCAGTTAATGAGACTACTAAGTTAATTTATGTTAATAAATCCATATAGGATAGAGAGATTATTTAGGCTACTCTATTTAAAAGTTGTATACAAGTCATGGAGATTTCTAAGGTGATATTGGTTTCAAAGATCATAGAAAATATACAGTGAATAAATTTTCAGACAATAGTAACACAAAGGTTACAATCTCTGTAGAGGTTATAGAAAAACTGAGGCCTCAGTAGCCCTCCCAAACTTCTCCATCCCTTCCCAATCCACTAGACTTGTTGTAATTACTTGCAGCAGGGAAGAGGTGGGGAAGGTAGCCATTATGTCTTGCCCAGACAAAAGAGGACAGTTCCACAAAGTGGGCCTGAAGGACTCTGTGGACTATCAATCTTTAGTGAAATCCCTTCTCTTGGACAGAGTTGTTTAGATCAAGGAATTTGGGGCCAGAACCCCAAAACTTCCTGGCCCCTCTGCCCCTGGGTGACAATATTCATAAGCAAACTTGTTCTACCAATTAATTACCTGGGTGAAACCCAAATCAGCTAATATGAGTACAACATTTCTGGTCTTATCAGCGTGTCCAGGCCTACATTAGAGAACACACTTGAGGAAATGTGGGTACATCCTCTCGCCAACAACCTCAATTGGCCATTGGTGTTGCCATGCAGACAGACTCCTCACCAATGCCTGCAATGTTACACAATTTTAATAGATGTGAATTCCCAGAGCACTGAGGTCCACCCTCCAAAAAATATCATCCAATGTTATGGGTCACAACTTAAGAACAGACGGATTACCACTTAGAAGTCCAAATTTGAGGTTTTTAATTAAGCTGACTGGCTGACTGTATCACACAATCACCCAAAAAATGGTTATTGGGAGAACAGCCCTGACCATAAGATTGTAGGTTATCTTATACCAACAATCACATCACTAATAAGTGTCAGTTGTTATGATTGAATTTACAAACTAACATCATGAGAACATCAAAAGAGGGGGAAGTGGATCAAAAGGACCCTTACCTATGTACAAACTAAAGAATGGTTACAAAAAGCCACACAATCACTCTTTACATGGTACACTGTTAAAGAGCAATATTCTAAACAGCACAGAGCTGGGCATAATGCACAAGCCAGTTCAGGTGCTGGATCTTGACCATCAACTCAGGAATGGGTGAGGCAGAGGAAGATGTTCCTCTTGTGCTAAGCCTGTTTCCATCAGTGAGGGGGTGCCTCAGCAAATTAGCCAGATGTTGTTGGGAGATATAAACAGGCAAAGGAAAGTGGTGATGGCTCATGGGGACTGGGGTTCCAGGACCCAAACGTGTTGGTAAAAAGAAAACATTCCTCATCCAATTTCTATCTTCCACTCATTATGTTTTGAGTGGAACTCAATCATCTTGAGAGTTATTACTCTCAAGATTCATTACAGTGTGATAAGAGGCTGAAAGTCATATACTTGATCCTTCAACAATTAAGGTGCCTTCAATTCCACTTAGAAAAATGCATTACTTGGTTACCATTTCTCCTGTGGGATGAGAGCCATACATGGGAGAGCTCCTCTAATCAAAGGAAAGGAGCATGCCATGGACAGCTAGGTCGTGAAAGGCATGGGTTTTCCAGAACCCTGTAAAAGAAGGCACTTGGTTGCACTCCCCAGAGGGTTTTTAAAGCCTTAGGCAACATGAACTTGGAGGAGTGGCACCAATGACTTGGTGCCTGCACCCCAGAATCCACCTGATGTCACAGAGGAGTGGCACGAGAGCAAGGTGGCATCACGGTTCCCATGGTAATCAGAGACAATTCTGTTCCTCACAGCTTCAAACCACATTCAATACAAGCACTGGCTCAGCTGTGAGGGTAAGAGGAAAGAAAAAGGGAGTGGGTGCCAGGGGCTTGTGGGTTCAAGAAGTGATTCTATCCTTGTTGCCCAGATGACGAGGAACCTGGCTGTATGGTGTATGAAGCACCATGAGAGATAAATCCCTCCATGTCCAGACAGGAAAAGTGAATCAACTGAAACCTGACAGCTCGCATTTCCACACAGGCTGGCTAGGTGGCAATGTGCTCCTTTGGCTGCATAATACATGCTGAGAGCCCGCTCACCTGGATCTTCCTGCAGGCTATTAACCCCAACAATATCCAGTGGAACAGACTGGGATGGAGGGGTTCTGGAGAGCAAGGGGAACACCAGGCTTAGCAGCCACAACAGTGGAATTGCAACACGAACCCACTTCTCCAGGACTGGGAAAACACGGGTCTTCTTCCTAGTCAGGAAACTGCCTAGAGACCTAGCAGCCACAGGGAGAAATGGTGGGTGAATACTCAGTTCAGTAGAGCATGCAGTGCAGCACCATGGCTCAGGTGATCATTGAATTGGGACACATCACATTCCATCTTTCAGGTTTCCCTTCCTAACATACAAAGACTGGAAAGAAGACACCTGGAACCTGGGATGTCCCTGTTCTATTTGAAGGTGAGTGGCTCTTCTGGTGGTTCATGAAGAGAGGAGATAGTCATTCACTCAGCATGTTGGAAGAAGGACAGGACGAACCTGACATGCAAATAGAGTTGTTCTGTGAAACACCTCATTGGCTGCTGCCTTACAACTAGGCTTCACCCAGAAACTTACCAGCTGGGATTTTTCCAGGGGCACCTCAAATCACCTCAAGATGCAGAAATGTCTTGCCAATCTGTATTCACACAATGGATCATCTTCTTGACCAGTCAAATAACTCTCTGCCACAAGGGCCTGTTGGATATTGCCAAGAGTTCTAAAACAAGCCTGGGAGGATGCAGACTACAAGTCAGGGGATAAAATAACAGCCTGGGGATGGCATGATGAGCACAGTTTCACAGAGCATAATACCAGATTTGAACATAAACCCTGCTGAAAGTGGAATAATTCAAACCTTCCAAGCTAAATATTCAAAAGTGGAAAGTAAGGACATTTGGGGGCAAAAAATGCTGAAGGGTGTCAATGCTGGAAAACAACTTTGGAGAAGAGACACTAAGAAACTATCCATTTTTCATGGTCAACCCACAAACTCCACGATATATATTCACCATCATCATACACTAAAAATACAGGAAGTAGTTATTGCCCGTTCATTCTGTATTCAACCAAGAATACCAACCCTCATTCTCCTTGTAAGGACATCAGTGCCCTTGCAAATTTCTGTCTATTTTCTGTTGCTCCCAAGGGACAGCTAAATACATGTTTGCTGATTCCTATTTTGTCTGGCACAAGAACTATGAGCAAAGACTTTCCTAACATCACAGCATCTACACCCATGACATACAATTTTAACCAGTTTATCCTGGGATATGCAACACTAATCCCTGGCTCTCCTAATAAAAAGTGCACCACAATATCAGAAATTGAATCCCCAAAAGGTCTTTGAATATTCAAGTGTGAAGACCCTACATCAGCAAAATCTTACTATCAAAACAGAAGTGGTTCCATACTAACCAACAATGTAATAGAATTACTGAGCAGGAAAAGTGTACCTCAATCATTTGCAAATTGTCAAATTTGTTTTCTTCCTTGTCTTGCTTCTATCCACCACCAGCATGTTATATGACTATTGTCTCTGATTTTCTTCTTCCAGTGTGAGTTCTTGAAAAGAGGGGTTCTTGTTTCATTCCTTAACCTCCAATGCACAATACATTAATTCCAAGATCTGTGCTAAACATGAGAACAACTCACAACCTGGGTTGTTGTTTTGCCTCACCCAGTTCTACACTGCATCTCTTCAGGTCATCCATCAATATTAACAATGATCTATAAAAGGGCACCATTCCTCTCAAAACTGAACCTCCAATGATATTGAGAGAGTAGGTTGCAAACACCCTGTGATCCTCCTGAATGCTATCAATAGAGGCTAACATGGATTCAGCCCCAAATGCTACCCTTATTCATCAAGAAGTCCCATGCTAGCCACTACAAAGCAAAACTGTCAGAGAAAATCCAGGGACAAGAGCGGCTGTCTTTTGTCTTCACCCTTTGGTTTTCCAGTTAACATTGAGGTTCACGTGGAAAGTGTTCAGGTGTGGATCTCCACTTCATTGACAGAGTATGGGAGTGTGTCCCAAAAGCCTGGAGAGTGCCAGGGACAAGCACAGTTGTCATTTTGAATTCCTCCCACCACAACCTGGTGCACACTGCACAGTTGAAGAAGGTGCTGATGAAATATCTGCATAAGCATACTCATGAGACACACATGACCTAAGTCCTAAGGAGAGTTGAGTGAGGTCATGGAACATGTACTCTAATGAAATGCAGCTGAGTGGGCAGCACTGCTATCTTGGAGTGAAATTTCTTGCTGAAAGTGGTTCAGTGGAAATTGGTTGCATGTGAAACTGGTGCTTTTTTGCAGTTTTGATTCAGTTTGTGACAAGAGGAGAAAAAAATAGGAGAGAGGATAGAAGGTTAGGAGCCTCAGAATTGGTTTCTTTTGTTTGCCAGTTATTTCCATAATCCCACAGTGCTGGGGACTTGAAACATAGCCTTACTCATGGGAGGGAAGCACTGTACTTGATGGGCTATTTTGCCATCACAGGAACAGCTCCTTTAAGTTACAACACTTGATTATTGACAGTCTTACTTTGTGTAATTGTATGCAGAGAAGCAATAATGACAAATCCAAACAATATCTAAAGAATTCTTAATTCTCCTGTTCACAAATATCCAGCAAGGAAATTTTTTGCATGTCAATTCCCAAGTCTAGTGGTGTGCCCTGACGGAAATATTTTTCCTCTTTTCACTTAAGGAGACAAACGTATGTAGATGGTCCCTGAACAAAAAATTTCCTCAGTGATACTAAGACGCCAGGAGCAGGGTCAGAGGCAGGACTCTGTGGGATTGAGAATATGCACAATTGTTGATTATCAATGGAAAATATGTGGATCATTCACACATACATCCTTAGCCATTACATTCACAATCTACTGATAATTTTCTTGTTCCTTAATTTATTTTTATTTTTTCTTTTGGCATTTTCTTTTGAAAATATCTAAACAGTAGAGAGCTGTGCATAATGCAAAAGCCAGTTCAGGTGCTGGATCTTGCCCATCATCTCAGGAATGGGTGAGGCAGAGGAACTTCTTTCTCCTGCGCTAAGCCGGTTTCTCCCAGTGAGGGAGTGCTTCAATAATTTATCCAGATGTTGTTGGGAAATATAAACAGGCAAAGCAAGTGTTGGTGTTTCATGGGGTGTGCATCCCAGGACCTTAATGTGGTGGCAAAAAGGAAACATTCCTCATCCAATTTCTATCTTCCACTCCTTAGGTTTTCATTTATTACTCTCAAGATTCATTTCAAAGAGATAAGTGGCTAAAAGTCCAATCCTCATCCTTCAGTCATTCAGAAGCATTCAATTTTTCAAGAAAAATGAATGAATTGGTAACCAGTTCTCCTGTGATATGAGAGTCATACATGGGAGAACTCCTCTAATAAAATGGGAAGGAACAGACATTGGGCAGCTAGGTTGTGAAGGGAGCAGGGTCTGGTCTCAGATAGGACAAAACACTTGGTTGCACTCCCCAGAAGGTTTGTAAAGCCTTGAGCAACATGAATATCATTGCCCACCGTCCATGGGGACAATGACAATGCGTACGCTTCTTTTTCACAGGAACAAAAAAGATCAAAGACCAAGGACCAAAGACCAAAGACAAAAGACAAAAAGACCAAAGACCAAAGACCAAAGACCAACGAATAATGAACAATGAACAATGAACAACGAACAGCGAACTTTATTCAAGGAAGTGTCTGGGTTATATAGCAAGCATAAGCCAATCACAGTCAGTCTGAGATATTAGCCTATCAAGGGTCAGTCACTAGGCAGTTACAAAGATCACCTCACACACAACAGCCAATCACAGTTACTTCCTGAAACCTGTTTAAGAGTGCAGACATGTCTGGTAAGCTGCCAGGTGCCATCTTAGAAATCAGGCCAGGGTGCGACTCCAGGGCCCTCAGAGCCTGCCCCTGACATCTCCCCCTTATTCTTTAAATAAATAAAAGATTACTTGGGACCATGCCTATTTTTGGTTGTCCATGGCAAATTACATCCTTACCCGTCATTGGAATTCTGACCTCCAGGCGTCAGAACCCTGTCTTAGGTTGGTATGCATTTCCACGGATCTTACCTGTCTTTGACTACTGGTCCAGCATGCTTAGCCATACTTGGGGGGATGTACCTGTCTCAATGACTGTCAAAGCCTGTACTATAGCCCATCGATGATGTTGGGCATCTTGGCAAGCACTGATTTGGCTGTGTATAACATAGGCTATCCCTAAGCAGATAATAATCAGAACAGCTACTGTTCTAGCCCACTGTTTTGTCAACCCCAGGGCTTTAGATAAGAAAGAGAACATCTCAGATACCAATGCAACTTGAACCCTGGTGGCATTGACTCTGAGTATTTCAGTTTGTAGGTGACTGGTTAAATTATCAAACATAGATGACCAATTTCCAGTAAGGTTGACAGAGAGATTTTTAGATAACATAGCCACAGAGCCAAGGTTATTATAAGCAATAGGGGTGACACACACTGCTCTAAAGGATAAGCACATCCCAGTCCCAAAAGTTCTTGTAAGACATCCACTTGTTCTTGTAGTAAGTCCACTCTGATTTACAAGGAGTATGCCTGCTCTTAGATGTTGGTTTAGGGTCTCTTGAGTCTTTAAGGCTGCAGCTGTATTTTCAGCCAAGTGATTGACTGTTGTTGCTGTCTGTATGGTCATCGTCAATGCTGCTCCTGCAGTCACAGCTACCGCTGCAGAGACTGCTACCGTGGCGACCACGGCCACTGTGATGCCAAAATCTCTCCTGTTTCTTGATAGTAACACTGGCAATTCCACATCTGTAACAGAGACTTGGACTGGTAGGAAGGTAAGAACATGCATTAAGACTGCCAGCAGGAACCTAGAAGCATTCCAACATTGAGAGAAATAACAAAGGTCTGTGGTGCAATTGAGAACAGAAAAATAAGAATTTGAAGAATTGGTTAACAAAAACATACAAGGAGGGAACACACAAACTGGGGTAAGTGGAAAGGTACATAGTTGAACTGTTCCTCCTAAGAGACTAAAAAGAGGTTGTAAGTTAGTTCAAGGGGGGAAAGGCTATGAGCATCATCAGGAGTATGTTCAGCATCTTCATTTTGTTGGTCTGAGTTACTTGTTGGTAGCGTTGGCACTGGTCGAGTTAGTTGCTCAGGAACCCAGATAGGCGATGTTTTGTCCTGTGGAAACAGACAAACTGAGCCGCGGCTCTAGTAAAGCACCGGATCCAGGCCTTTCCATTGTCCAGTAAGAACATCCTTCTATTTTATCATCGCTTCATCACACGGCTTGTGATTACCATGTCTCTCAGCTGGAGAGCGACCTTTATTATCTACCATTTAAAAATTTAAAATACAGAGAGAAAGAGAGTTTGTCTTTGGGGGACTTGTAGGTTTTCCCTATTCCCCATTTTTGTTTATAAAGAGTGTTTTTGAGGGTGAGGTGTGCACATTCAACAATACCTTGTCCTTGTGGGTTATAAGGTATACCTGTGGTTAAAGTAATATTTAAGTCATTTAGGAAGTCCCCAGGCTATGAAAGCCTGGAGACAGTGGGAAATGACATATTTGACTTTTTTCTGCTGTGTAGTGGTGCAAAAATGATTCCTGAACATGTATCTACAGATACATGTACATATTTAAGGTTACCAAATTCAGGAATGTGAGTAACCTCCATTTGCCATAGATGATTAGGTAAAAGTCCTTTAGGATTAACTCCTATAGAAGGTGGATGATGGAGAACTGCACAATTACCACAGGATTTGACAATTGTACGTGCAGCTTCTTTAATAATATGAAACTTTAGTTTGAAAGTGGTAGAATTAACATGGAATTTTTGATGATATTTCTGAACTGCCTCGAGAGCAGAAAAAAATGTGTAAGTCTCTGGTTGCTATGTCTGCTAGACTATTTCCTTTAGTTAAAGGTCCAGGTAAATTAGTATGAGCTCTGATATGTCCAATAAAGAAAGGGTCATAACGATCCCAAATCATTTGTTGTAAAGTTCGTAATGGATGAGAAATGGTGGAGTTTGAGGCAATAAGTCCTATACATTCTAACTTCTTGATGGCTTGAACTACATACAAGCTGTCTGAGTAGATATTGAGTGGAATATTAGGGAACATTTTAAAGACTTGAAGAACAGTTAAGATTTCTGCTTGTTGAGCAGAAGAGCCAGGGAAAAGAAACATCTGAACTTTACCCTGATAATAAATAGCTCCAGTACCTGTTTTAGATCCATCAGTGAAAATCACAGGAGCCTTAGGGAGAGGTTGTTGTTTGGTGAGTCTTGGGAAAACTACCGAATTGTTGAGACAAAACTGTATATAAGGATGTTTAGGATAGTGAGTATCAAAATTAGCTTTAGTGGAGCATTTAACAATAGTCCAGGAATCTATGGAATTATATAACCAAGAAAGTTGAGACATATCATAGGGAACAATAGTAGTAACTGGATGGATTCCAAATACTGTAATAGATGATTTGAGTGGCTTTAAAATTATTTGAGCTAGTGCCTCAGGGTAAGACAAGAGGGTTTTATTTGGTGAACAAGTCAGATGGACCCAAAACAATGGTCCAACCTGCCAAAAGACTCCAGTAGGTAATTTTTTGTTAGGAATAACAATGAATTGTAATGGCTTAGAGAGATCAATTCAATCTACTTGGGCCTTGTCTAATCTTTTTTGTACTATATTTAAAACTTGATGTGCCTCAGGAGTGAGCTCTCTGGAAGATGTTGGATGGGGGTCTCCTTGTAAGATGTTAAAGAGAGGAAGTAGTTCCCCTGTGGAAAGCCCCAGATAGGGACAAATCCAATTTATATCCCCCAGCAGTTTTTGAAAATCATTAAATGTTTTTAAATGGTCTACCCTGATTACAGTCTTTAGTGGTCTCACTATTGATTTGTTTAGTTGGGCTCCCAAAAATTCTTCTGTTGTACCCCATTGCACCTTTTCAGGGGCTATAAGTTCCCATAACTTGAGTTGCTCTGTCAAATCAGTGTAAATGTTCTTTAAAATGTCTTCTTTAGGATGGTACAATAATATATCATTCATATAATGATAGATAATAAGCTTGGAGTATTTTTGTCAAATTGGCTTTAACACCTGATCAACATAAATTTGACATATAGTGAGGCTATTGGCCATACCTTGTGGCAAAACAACCCATTCATATTGCTGATCAGGTTGTTGATGATTTAGAGATGGGAGGGTGAAAGCAAACCTCTCACAATCACGAGGATGTAAGGGAATAGAGAAAAAACAGTCTTTTATGTCTATAATTATTGTAGGCCAATCTTTTGGTAAAGCAGTAAGGCCTGGAAGTCCTAACTGAGTTGTTCCCATGGCTTGCATAGTAGCATTAATAGCTCTTAAGTCATGAAGGAGCATCCATTTTCCTGATTTCTTTTTAATGATAAAAATAGGGGTATTCCAAGGAGAAGTAGAAGGTCTAATATGATTTGCATCTAACAGTTTTAGTACCAGTTCTTGGGCCGCCTTAAGTTTTTCTAATGTTAGGGACCGCTGAGACCCACACTGGTGCATTAGATTTCCAAGTTATTTTTATATACTTTTGTTCAGTGGTCCTTAAGAAAAACCCAAGCCTTGGCGACCTTGATTGCTCTTAACACTAACTGGCTGGGTATTTCCCTGGCCATAGAGGCCAGGTCCCTTGTCCCATTTATGACCTTGTTTTACCATTAGATTTTGAGCCTCTTGGCTATAATGGCCTTCTGTAGTGAGTACTAAATCCATTTTTTTTTAGTCCTTTTGCCTATTTATTTTTTTATTTTATTATTTTTATTGTAAACAAATGGGATACATGTTGTTTCTCTGTTTGTACAAGGCATAAAGACATTATATTTGTGTAATCATAAGATTATATAGAGTAATGCTTTTTGATTCATTTTGTTATTTTTTTCCTTCCCCCCCACCCCACCCACCCCTCTTTTCCCTCTATATAGTCCTTCCTTCCTCCATTCTTGCCCCCTCCCTAACCCTAACTCTAACCCTAACACGAACCCCTTCCACCCCCCATTATGTGTCATCATCCACTTATTAGCGATATCATTCGTCCTTTGTTTTTTTGAGATTGGCTTATCTCACTTAGCATGATATTCTCCAATTTCATACATTTGCCTGCAAATGCCATAATTTTATCATTCTTTATGGCTGAGTAATATTCCATTGTATATAAATACCACAGTTTCTTTATCCATTCATCAATTGAAGACCATCTAGGTTGGTTCCACAATCTGGCTATTGTGAACTGAGCAGCTATGAACATTGATGTGGCTGTATCTCTATAGTAGGCTGACTTTAAGTCTTTTGGGTATAGACCAAGGAGTGGGATAGCTGGGTCAAATGGTGTTTCCATTCCAAGTTTTCTAAGGACTCTCCACACTGCTTTCCAGAGTGGCTGCACTAATTTGCAGCCCCACCAGCAATGTATGAGTGTACCTTTCTCCCCATATCCTCGCCAACACCTGTTGTTGCTTGTATTCTTGATAATCGCCATTCTAATTGGGGTGAGATGGAATCTTAGGGTGGTTTTGATTTGCATTTCTCTTATTACTAGAGATGTTGAACATTTTTTCCATATGTTTGTTGATTGCTTGTATATCTTCTTCTGTGAAGTGTCTATTCATTTCCTTAGCCCATTTGTCCATTGGATTATTTGCATTCTTGGTGTAGAGTTTTTTGAGTTCTTTATAGATTCTGGAGATTAGTGCTCTACCTGATGTATGATTGGCATAGATTTTCTCCCACTCTTTAGGCTCTTTCTTCACATTGCTGATAGTTTCCTTTTCTGAGAGAAAGCTTTTTAATTTGAATCTATCCCAGATATTGATTCTTGCTTTTATTTCTTGTGCTATGGGAGTCCTGTTGAGGAAGTCTGGTCCTAAGCCGACATGTTGAAGCTCTGGACCTACTTTTCCTTCTATAAGATGCAAGGTCTCTGGTCTGATTCCGAGGTCCTTAATCCATTTTGAGTTTAGTTTCATGCATGGTGAGAGATATGGGTTTAGTTTTCATTCTGTTGCATATGGATTTCCAATTCTCCCAGTACCATTTGTTGAAGAGGCTATCTTTTCTAACTTGCATATTTTTGGCCCCTTTGTCTAGTACAAAAGAAACAACACAAAAATTGACAAAATAAATAGTTGGTTCTTTGAAAAAATAAACAAAATTGATAAACCTTTAGCCACACTAACAAAGAAGACGAGAGAAAACCCAAATTACTAAAATTCGGAATGAACAAGGAAATATCACAACAGACACGACTGAAATACAAAACATAATTAGAAGCTATTTTGAAAATCTATACTCCAACAAAATAGAAAATTTTGAAGACATCAACAGGTTTCTAGAGACATATGAATTGCCTAAACTGAATGAGGAGGACATACACAATTTAAATAGACCAATTTCAGGTAATGAAATAGATGAAGTCATCAAAAGCCTACCAACAAAGAAAAGTCCAGGACCAGATGGGTTTTCAGCCGAGTTCTACAAAACCTATAAAGAAGAGCTCATTCCAATACTTCTCAAAGTATTCCACAAAATAGAAGAGGAGGGAACCCTCCCAAACTCGTTCTATGAAGCCAATATCACCCTGATACCTAAACCAGACAGAGACACATCGAAGAAAGAAAATTTCAGACCAATATCCTTAATGAACATCGACAAAAAATTCTAAACAAAATTTTAGCAAATCGCATATAAAAACATATTAAAAAGATAGTGCACCATGATCAAGTGGGTTTCATCCCAGGGATGCAAGGTTGGTTCAACATCAGGAAATCAATAAATGTCATTCACCGTATCAATAGACTTAAAGTCAACAATCACATGATTATTTCAATAGATGCAAAAAAAGCATTTGATTAAATACAGCACCCCTTCATGCTCAAAACACTAGAAAAAATAGGGATAGTGGGAACATTCCTTAACATTGTAAAGGCCATCTACCCTAAGCCCATGGCCAATATCATTCTAAATGGTGAAAAACTGAAAGCATTCCCCCTTAAAACTGGAACAAGTCAGGGATGCCCTCTTTCACCACTTCTTTTCAATATCATCCTTGAGACTCTAGCCAGAGCAATTAGACAGACCAAAGAAATTAAAGGAATACGAATAGGAAAAGAAGAACTCAAACTATCCCTGTTTGCTGATGATATGATTATATACTTAGAGGAACCAGGAAATTCCACCAGAAAACTTTTAGATCTCATAAGTGAATTCAGGAAAGTAGCAGGATATAACATCAATGCACATAAATCCAATGCATTTTTATACAGAAGTGATGATCTTCAGAAAGAGAAATTAGGAAAACTACCCCATTCACAATACCATCAAAAAAAAATAAAATACTTGGGAATCAATCTCACAATTGAGGTGAAAGACCTCTACAGTGAGAACTACAGAACACTAAAGAAAGAAATTAAAGAATACCTCAGAAGGTGGAAAGATCTCCCATGTTCTTGGATAGGAAGAATTAATATTGTCAAAATGGCCATACTACCAAAAGTGCTATACAGATTTAATGCAATTCCAATTAAAATCCCAATGATTACCTTACAGAAATAGAGCAAGAAGTTATGAAATTCATCTGGAAGAATAAAAAACCCAGAATAGCTAAAGCAATCCTCAGTAGAAAGAGTGAAGCAGGGGGTATCGCAATACCAGATCTTCAACTCTACTACAAAGCAATAGTAACAAAAATGGCATGGTATTGGTACCAAAATAGAAAGGTGGATCAATGGTACAGAATAGAGGACATGGACACAAACCCAAGTAAATACAATTTTCTCATACTAAATCCATTTGTATGAGAATATCTCTGCCCAATAAATTAACAGGTAAGTGGTCTAAGACATAAGGTTGAAATGTTCCCTGTTGGACCTCTTCATTTTCCAATACAGCACTACTCCTTTGTGGGCTAGTAGCTACACCCAATCCCCTTAAGGTTTGTTCTGCTACTTGTAGAGTCCATTCTTTTGGCCAGTCTTTTAGGGTAATAATACTAGTGTCAGCTCCTGTATCTAGGAGTCCCGAAAACTCTTTATTTTTAATCATTAGTTTGAGCATAGGCCTATTTTTTAGATCCATTGTAAGATAAGCAAAATCAACCCCAGAAGATCCCAAACCTGCAGTTCCCCTAGTTGCTGTGGTTGATGGAAAATTTTTATGAAGGCTGGGAATAATCAAGAGCTGAGCTATGCAGTCCCCAGGTGATATGGACATAATTTCTTGAGGAGAGTGAGCAAGAACTTTAATTTCTCCTGTAAAATCAGAATCAATAACTCCAGGGATAACTATGAGTCCCCTGAGTGCACTAGAGCTCCTACCTAATAAAATTCCAACAATATCAGTAGGTAAAGGACATTTTAGGTCTGTAGGGATAGGTTGGACTCCCATTTCTGGAGTTAGTATTGCTCTGGCAGTGGCACAGAGGTCCAATCCTGCACTCCCTGTTGTGACTGTCCTTGGTTTGTCAATGGTTGGTGAGTCCTGTGTACTTGTTGAACCACCACATGCACTTTTGAGGGACCCGAGGGAGATGGGCTCTAACTCCCATTTTTTGTCTGTCTATGAGGGGGCAGAGGAACTCCATCTATAGCTATCATAGATCTACATTCAAATGCCCAATGATTACCTTTTCTACATCTAGGACAAAGTTGAGGCTTAGGTCTTCTAGGGAGTCGATTAGGGTCCCTTAATTGTGGACAGTCACTTTTGAAATGTCCAGGTTGTTTACAATAAAAACAAATTCCTGGAGGCCCTACTCTTTTTATAGGACCTTGTAATCCTTGTACAATGGCTGCTGCCATAACTTCTCCTTGAATCACAGTCTCATTGATATCTCTACACACTTTGATATGTGTACTTTTGTCCTTTTTTTCCAGGGATGAATGGCATCCTTATACCATTTATAAGCCTGTTCATAAGCTAACTGTTTTACCAAGGGCATAGCTTGGTCCACATCCCCAAAAATACGACCTGCTGTCTGCATTAGCCATGCCACAAAATCAGCGTATGGCTTGTTTGATCCCTGAATAACTTTTGACAGTTGACCTTGCAAGTCCCCATTCCCTTGTATACTTTTCCATGCTTTTACAGCAGCTGCAGATACCTGCATGTATACTGCAGGATTACAGCCAATTTGAGCCTGTTGTCTTATGAATACTCCCATTCCCATAAGCATCTCTAAATTCCACTGAGGATTTCCTGCTGCAGCATTGCAGCATGCAGTATCATTGGAATGCTCCTGCCACGCCAGACCAGATATTGCCCACCTGACAATGTGGCTCATGCCCCATTACCCCAATAATCAGGAGTAAGATTCATTCCCCCTATGGATTCTACAAGTGATAAAGTAAAGGCTGCTTGGGGGCCATAGGTCATAACAGCCTCTTTTAATTGTTTTACTAGCTTAAAATCTAAGGATTGATGGAATCTCTGATTATTTTGATCTTCAAACACTGGAAAGGTTATTGTACCTTGTTGTAGGAAGTCCCATCCTAATGATTCAGAATGGCTACAACAACATTTTTGTTTCCCCACCTAGTCACCTTTATATGGTGGGGGAGCAGACAGTGTAAGTCCTTGAGCTTTATTTTTGACTGTCACTTGTGATCTGGGTGAGCCTTTAATAGCAAGATTTTTAGCCCTACATACCAATTCCATTTCCTCTTCAGAGCTATCCTCACAACTGGTTTCATTTTTCCTGTCTGCCTCTGATATTATTGGTGCCCTTTCTGATGCTTTAGACCTTTCCTCTTTTATTTCCTCCAAAATCTCTTCCCCTTGTTTTATGGCCTCTCTGCATTTGGGCTTAGGAGTATGTAAACACCCTCTAGCTAACATCCATATGGCCATGGTTCACAGAGGTAATGGTTGTACTCTCTCTGTTGCTCTCAAGTCCTCCCCTAGATGCTCCCATTGAGGGATATTCAGTAATCCCTCATCTAAAATCTATGGCACAATATCTTCCACTGTGCATAAAATGTTCTGAGCTGTTTTAGTTTCAAGAGGAGTTCCATCTGCTCGGAGCAAATCTTTTAAGGAAGTTTCCATACGCACTCATGACATTTCTGTACCCATCTTTTACCACCAAACTATCTAGAAAATAAATTACTGTATCTATTAATATGAAAGTGAAAGCACAAACACTTACTCTCCGTCGCTATCTGCAAACTTACTCTCCATCCCTATCTGCGAACTTTACACTCCATTGGTATCTGCAAACTTTACTCTCCATCGCTATTCACGAACTTTAAATTTGTCGCTTATTCCGTGAACCTTAACCTGGCCAGAATTTACCTTGATTTTACGTAATTAGTTTCTTCTTTATATACTCATTTCCCGGGTTTCGGCACCACTTACCATCACCCACTGCCCGCGGGGACAATGACAACATGTATGCTTCTTTTTCACAGGAACAAAAAAGACCAAAGACCAAAGACCAAAGACCAGCGAACAACGAACAACGAACAATGAACAATGAACTTTTTTCGAGGAAGTGTCTGGGTTATATAGCAAGCATAAGCCAATCACAGTCAGTCTGAGATATTAGCCTATCAAGGGTCAGTCACTAGGTAGTCACAAAGAACACCTCACACACAGCAGCCAATCACAGTTACTTCCTGAAACTTGTTTAAGAGTGCAGACATATCTGGCAAGCTGCCAGGTGCCATCTTAGAAATCAAGCCAGGGTGCAGCTCCAGGGCCCTCAGAGCCAGCACCTTACACATGAACTTTGATGAGTGGTTTTGGTGACATGGTGCCTGCACCTCAGATTCCACCTGAGATCACAGATGAGCGGACTGAGAGCATGGTGGTATCACAGTTCCAATGGCAAACAGAGACCATTCTGCTACTGGACACATCAAACCCAATTCAAGACAAGAACTGGCTCAGCTCAGATGGTAAGGGGATAGATGAAAGAAGCAGGTGGAAGGGTCTTGTGGTTTTGAAGAAATGATTATCTCCTTGTTACCTGGTCAAAGAGAAACCAGACTGTATGCTCTATGCGGCCCCATGTGGGATAAATCCCTCCATATCCAGGTAGAACAAGGGTTCCCACTGAAGCCTGACAGATCGCAATTCCAGCAAGGCCTGTAGGTGGAGCTGTGCTCTGTTGGCCGCACCATTCATGCTGACAGCCTGCTCACCTGGCTCTGCTACAGGCTATTAGCTCCCACAAAGAAGAGTGGAACAGGCTGGGACCGAGAGTTGCCTGAGAGGACTTGGCTCAACAAACTTAGCACTGGCACCAGTGGATTTGCCCTCCGACCCCACTCCTCCAGGACTGGGAAAACCCAGGTCTTCTTCAGAGTCAAGAAACTAGCCTAGAGGCATAGCAGCCACAGAGAGACATAGGTGGTGAGTGCTCAGCTCAGCTCAGTAGAGCTTGCAGTGCAGCGCTGGAGCTTAAGTGATTATTGAATTGGGACACATCACATTCCATCCGTTGGGTTGTCCTTCCTAACATACAAAGTCTGGAAAGGAGACAGCTGGAATATGGTATGTCCATGTTCCACGTGAAGGTGTGTGGCTCCTCTGGTGGCTCATGAAGAGAGGAGGAAGTCATTCCTCCTCTGTCCAAGTTTGTTGGACAGAGGACACGACGAACGTGACAAGCAAGGAGAGTTGTTCTGTGCTCACTCCAAATGCCAGGTCCCTCCTCCTTGGCTGCTGTATTATGACTCAGCTACACCCAGGAACTTAAATGCTGGGATTTTTCCAGGGACACATCAAATCACCTTAAGGTGCAGAAATGTCCTGTCAATCTGCATTCACACAATGGTTCATATTCTTCACCAGAAAAATGCCCCTGTCACAAGTGCCTGTGCAAAATTGCCAGGAGTCATAACCAGCCCTGGGAGGGAGCAGACTACAAGCCATGGAATGAAATAACAGCCTGGTTATGGCATGATGAGCACAGTTTCACAGAGCATAACACCAAGTTGGAACATAAACCATGATGAAATTGGAATGGAGAAAAGATTCCAAGCTGAATATTCAAAAGGGAGGAGTACTGACATTTGGGGGGGAAGAAAGCTGTAGGGTGTCATGCTGAAAAACAATTTTGGAAAAGAGACACTATGTAACTCGTCATTGTCCATGGTGAACCCACAAACTCCACGACATACATTCAGCCTCATCATACACTACAAATACAGGAAGTAGTTATTGCCCGTTCATTCTGTATGCAAACATGAACACTGACCCTAATTTCGTTGAAAGTACATCAATGCCCTTGCAAATTCCTGTCTCTTTCAGTTGCTCCCAGGGGACATCTGAGTATATGTATACTGATTTTTATATTTTTTCTGGCACAAGAACCATTAGCAAGGCTTTCCTAACATCACAGCACCTACCCCATGACCTACAATTTAAACCAGCTGATCCTGGGGTATGCAACACTAATCCCTGGCTCTCTGAGTGAAGAGTGCAACACAATCCCAGAAATTTAATTCCCAAAAGACCTATGAATATTCAAGTGTGAAGATCCTACTTTGACAAAACCTGAATATCAAAACAGAAGTGTTCCCATAAAAACCAATATTTTAATAGAACTACTGAGAAGGAAAAGTGTACCTCAAGCATTTGAATATTGTCATATCCATTTTCTTTCTTGACTTTTTTCTAACTACCACCAACATGCCATATTCCAATGCCTCTGATTTCTTTCTTCCGGTGTGAGTTCTTGCAAAGAGGGGTTCTTGTGTCATTTATTACCCTCTGAAGCACAATACATTCATTCCCAGAACACCGGTAAAAATGAGAGCAACTCACAACCCAAGTTGTTGTTCTGCTACACCCAATTCTATGCTGCATCTCTTGAGGAAGTCCATCAATATTAGCAAGAGTCTACAAAAGGGCTCCATTCCTCTTGACACTGCAGCTCCAATGATATTGGGAGAGTGGGTTGTAAATCCCCCGTGATACTCCTGAATGCTACCAATAGAAGTTGACTTCGATTCAGCCCCAAATCCTACCATTATTCATCAAGAAGCCACATTCAAGCCACTGCAAAGCAAAAGTGTCAGAGAAAATCCAGGGACAAGTGCTGCTGTCTTTTGTGTTCACCTCTTGGTTTTCCAGTTGACATTGAGATTCACGTGGAAAGTGCTCAGGTGTGGAAGTCCCCTTCATTGGCTGAGAGTATGGGAGTGTGTCCAAGAAGTCTGGAGAGTGCCAGGTACAAGTGCGGTGGTCATTTTGAATTTCCTGCCACTAACACCTGGTGAACAATGCGCAGTGGAAGAAGGTGGTGAAGAATTCTTTGCACAAGCATACTCATAAGAGACCTGTGATCCCTGTCCTAAGGAGAGTAGAGTGAGGTCATGGAAGTAGTACTCTGTAGAAATGCAGGTGAGTGTGCAGCCCTGCTCTCTTGGAGAACATTTGCAAATGGAAAGGTGTGAATGGAAATGGGTTGCATGTGAAACTGGTACAGTTTTTCAGTGATGATTCATTTTGTGAGGAGAGGAGAAAAGAAGAGAAAGAGGTAAGAGAGTGGAAGTTTGGGAACCTCCGAATCAGAGGAGGCTCGTTTGTTTGTTATTTCCGTAACCTGACAGTGCTGGGGACTTGAACCCAGGCCTCTAGCATGTAAGGCAGACACTCCAGGAAATGGGCTACATGACCAGCACAGGAGTGGCTCCTCTGAATTACAACACTTGATCACTTACAGTCCTACTTTGTGAAAATGAATGCAGACAAGCAATCATGTCTAAGTCAAACAATGCCTAAGGAATTCTTAATACTCTTGTTCACAAGAATCCAGCAAGGAAATCTTTTGCATGTCAATACCCAAGATGAGCAGTGTGTCCAGAGGGATAATATTTTTCCCCTCTTCACTTGAGGAGGAAAATGGATATAACTGATCTCTGAGCCAGAAATTGTATCCAAGGAATCCAGGAGCAGGGGTAGAGGCAGGAGTATGTGGGATTGAGAATATGCTCAATTGGTGACTATGAATGGAGATTTTGGGGATCATTCACACATGCAACCCTAACCATTATATTCACAATCTACTGACACTTTCCTCTGATGCCGTCCAGCGGAGTCAATTTGGCACGGGAGACAAATGAGTAGGAGGCTCTTGAATTCAGAATGGTTTATTGTAGATTCAGGAAACCCGGGAACCCCGGTGCTTGAGGAGAGTCACTTTATATCCCCTCTAGGAGGTGAAGGGTAGACCTGAACCCAATTATTAGGCAAGGACTTAGCTGTCCAATTATGGTAAAGGTCAAAACCAGCAGGCACAATCAGGAGTACTGGGGAACACATGTGCATGCATTGTGTGCATGGACTTAATTGAATACAGCCAATGATGAAACACCTGGGTGTGCTTCTGCTAACCAACTTCCTCACCGCCAATGTGATCAAAACAACTTCTGGCTTGCTGCCAGGTGCCAGCAAGTAGTCCATATGGCATAGCCCCCAGCATCTCCCCCTTATATGAAATGAAAGTGAACTTGGCAGGGATCCTGTATGTCTTAGGTCTGGGGAATCAACATCCTGTCCTTACCTGTCATCAAAGGATACCAATGTGGGTTGGCCCTTGTGTCTTATGTTGGTACAGTGTTTTCCCATGGTTACCCATCTCTGACTACCAATCCAGCATATAAGCCATATACTGTGAGATTGTCCCACTTCAAGGGCAGTCATAGCCTGTTTTATGATCACATTTTAAGTCTGTTGACTTGCTTTGAGGTGTTTGTAAATGTAGAATAGAATTAACACAAGCATACCCAAGCTTATTAGTGTGGGACTTAAGAGTCCCCCAAATTTGGTGCCAAATTGTGTTAGTTTATCTAATGCTCCCATGATAAGCCCTCCCAGTTTGACTTCCACCTTAGTGGCATTCATGGCAAGGATCTGCCATTGAAGCCTTGTTACCAGCTCATTGAATCCATCCATCATTGTTGTGAGATCTGGGAAAATAACTTTCTAGAGAAGTTCTCATTAAAAGTCACAAGAAGAAGGGGAGAGTTAGGCACACAGGATTATATGAAAAAGTAATTGTTTCACTCTCTCTACATATTTCAGTATTAACTCCATTAAACTTTTGATCAGTGCACTTTCCTTTACTTATAGACCCTCCTTTTACAAAAGCCTTTTACAAAAGGGGACTTATATCCGTACATGACTTAGGCCCACATAAGGATCAAATGGATAAGGGGTTGAAATTACCTTCATATTCCAAATTTTCTCTAAAATCTTTGGTAGTTTGAGATGTGATATATATCTGACTAGGTAAATACCAAGGTCCAAAAGCCAGATTACTAGAGACCTTTTTATCAGGTCCTAGGTGATGACAATCTTCCCATAAGGGAGGCCAAGTAATAGTCTTTTTGAAGGATTGGCAATGACCATATTAATGGATATGAAAATCAGTCTTATTACTAATAGCTTTGGGCATGTAACTGGTGATGTTTGTATTGGACTTGTTTTCTTTATTTAAGGTAATATCTGCTAAAGTATGACTGACCAACTGCACACAAGGTGTGCCACTGCCAAAGGCGAGGCACAATGCATTCTCTAGTGATAAATTCAGGGTAAACTTGGAGTCCAATGGTGGTTTGTACCTAAGGGTAGCTTGCCCAGTAGATTCATTAGTGGAAAAGAACTGAGGAAAGACTGCACCACCTTGAGAGACTGGAACCAGTGAAGGCAATACCTTATTGTCCAGAACTGTTCACCCTGGATGAAATTCAACACCATCCTCAGTAGTGGCAGGATACCCAAAGGGCTTAGCTGCATCTTGACGAACCATCTTAACTGCTCGGACTACCCTTTCTGGAATCCAAATTGGCATTTTTTTCTTCCTGTGGAAATACACACACATGCCCTCTTCCCCAAGTCAAGACTGGGGAAGTTCCTTTCCATTCTCCTGTTACAACATATTTCCATAAAACTCATGACTTTATGTCAGTGTCAACTGCAGCATGTTGATCTGCTGCTGATTCTCCTGATTTATGCAAATTCAAAAAAATTAAGGTAAAAAGGGCTACAGATAATCTGTTCTTAGGTGGATATGACTCCCCTATTCCCCTTTTTTGTTTTATTATTAAGGTCTTAATGGTTAGATGAGCTCTTTCTATAATTCCTTGTCCCTTGGGATTATAAGGAATATCTGTGACATGATATATACTAAATGTAGAACAAAACTGTTTAAAGGTTAAGGTTGTATATCCTGGACCATTGTCTGTTTTTATTGTTTTTGGAACACCCAGAATAGAAAAGATATATAGGCAGTGATTTATAAAATCTTTTTTTTTTTCATCTGACTGTAAGGAGGCCATAATAAATCCTGAATAAGTATCTATGGACACATGCATGTATCTAATCTTTCCAAATTCTGGGATATGAGTAACATCCATTTGCCATATATGGTTGGCTTGTAATCCTCTAGGGTTAACACCATTTTGAGGTACTGGGAGATAAGTGACACAATGTTGACAATTTTTGACAATAGTTCTAGCTTGTTCCTTAGTCAATCTAAAACATTTTGGAGGAGTGTTAGTGTTAACATGGAGGTTTTTATGAAAATTTTCTGCTTCCAAGAATGTGGAAAAAATATGTACGTCCCTAGTAGCTAAGTCTGCTAAAGCATTACCCATACTGAGAGGTCATGGTAACCTGGTATGAGCCCTAATATGTCCAACAAAAAATGGTTCCCTATGGTCCCAAATTAACTTTTGAATTGTAGATAATGAGGAATGAATGGTAGATGCTGAGAATATTTTTGTTACAATTTCTATGATATTTAGAGCATTGACTATATATTTGCTGTCAGAGAACAGATTAAATGGCTGATTTGGGAACATTTGAAAAATTTGACAAATGTCAAGAAGTTTTATCTTCTGGGAAGACTGTGAAGGATAAAGAGAAGTAAATGTCTCTGTTGGCGTGACTATAGCAGCTCTTCCATTACTGGACCCATCAGAAAAGCAAGTTATAACATTTTTTATGGGATCTTTTCTGGTGAACCTTGGAAATATAAATGGGTGTCTGATGAACATTTGGATCATCAGGTCCCCAGGATAGTGGTTATTAAAATTTGGATTATAATTACATATAATGGTAGCCCATACTTCTGATTCTTGTGCAAGCTCAAAGATAGTTTCTGGTTTATAAGGAGTGATAATTTTTTTGGAACAATGCCAAAAATTCCTATAGCATTAGTTATTGCCTTTTCTATTAACTTTCCCATTACTTCTGGATAACTCACTAGAGTTATCTTTTTGCTATAATGAAGATGGACCCAGTAAATAGGCCCTTGTTGCCAGAACACTCTTGTAGGACTTCCTATGGTGGTTACGATTATCAGTAATATAGGTTTAGTTATATCTACCCGATCTAAATGTGCCTTAGTAATGGCATCTTCTACCTTACACAATGCTTTTCTAGCTTCTGTGGTAATTTCCTGGAGTGAGGCCGGATCACCACTTCCCCTAAGAATATCAAATAATGGTCCAAGGTCTTCGGTTGTTAATTTTAAATATGGTCTTACCCAGTTTATATCTCCCAAAAGTTTCTGGAAATCATTTAATGTTTTTAATCTAGCCATCCTAAAGGTAACATTTTGGGGTCGTATTAAGGTTTTGACAATAATGGCACCAAGGTAAGTAATGGAGCAAGAACTCTAATTTATCCTCTGCTATCTTTAATCCAAATCAAAGAAGATTTTTGACCAGTCCATCATATACTCTGAAAAGTTTGTCTTGATCAAGATGAGCTAATAAGACATCATCAATATAATGATAGATCTTTAGGTCTTTATCAGATTTTCTAATGGGCTGTAAAGCTTTGTCTACATAGACCTGACACATAGTGGGGCTGTTGGCCTTGACTTGCAGCAATACTGTCCTTTCATATCTTTGATCAGTTCCTTCGTGGTTAGTAGCTGGTACAGTAAAAGCAAATCAACAGGTATCTTCCTTATGAAGTTGTATAGAAAAGAAGCAATCTTTTATGTCTAAAATGATAATTCTCCAATCCTTTGGAATTGCAGACAATTGAGGGAGTCCAGATTGAACTGCTTCCATTATTACCAATTGATTATTAATTGCTCTAAGATCTTTTAGGAGTCGCCACTTTCCTGATTTTTTTTTAATTATAAAGATAGGTGTATTGAAAGGAGATGTAGAAGGTTGTAGATGGCCTAAGACCAGTTGTTGTCTTACTAACTCTCTGACTGCTTGTAACTTTTGAGCATTGAGGGGCCACTGAGGTATCCATACAGCCTTTTGTGATTTCCATGTAATATTTTTTGGCTCAGTGGCCCCTCTGAAAACCCAGTCCCTCTTTATTACTTCTCCTCATAGCTTGGGTGAGTTCAGTTATTCCCTGTGAATATGCTCCCAGTCCTTTTCCAGGTATAAATCCCTGGTTCACCATGACATTACAAGCTATCAGGTTAATATGCATATGTTCATTAGTCAACTTGATCTGTAATTGTTTTAATATGTCTCTCCCCCATAAATTAATGGATAAATCTCTTAAAACATAGGATTGGAAAGTACCATAATTTCCTTCTGTATCTGTCCATTTCAATAACTGTGCACTCCAGGGTGGATTTGAGGCAACCCCCAAACCTCATAAGGTCTGGTCAGCCTTTTGAAGAGGCCAATCTTTTGGCCATTGGGTCAATGTTATGATACTAAAATCAGCTCCAGTGTCTAATAACCCACTAAATTCTTTGTCATTTATTCTTATAGTATACATGGGGTGACTTTTAAGATCTACGGCAAGCATGGTCATAGTTTCCCCTGTGGATCCAAACCCCAATTTATTTCTTTTATTTCTTTTTGCTAAAATTTGTCATGTTCACTGTGTATCACCAGTATTTGTGCTATTTTATCCCCCTGATTTATAATAGAAATATCTTTTGGGGAACTGACCATTATTTTTATCTCTCCTTCATAATCTGGATCAATTATTTCTGGTGTTATATGGAGCCCTCTTAGGGCAGCAGAACTGCCATACTGTTCCTGATTTAAGATGTCCATAGATACCTGTAGGTATTAATTGAACCCCCATTTCTGGAGTTAGTACTGGCAGCAACACAGAGGTCCAATCCTGTGCTTCCTGTTGTATATCTGATGAGGGAATTAGTGGATAATGGCTTCAAGGGATCACTCTGATGGGATCCACCACTGACTGTCCTTCCTTCAGGCCTCCAAATATTTGTGGGACCTGAGTCTGAGGGCCCCTCATCTCATTTTTTGGTAGTGGTTTTCCTTTATGTCAACTACAAATTTACACTCACTTGCCCAGTGTTTTCCTTTTTTACATTTTGGACACATTCCAGGCATTTTTTTGAATGTACTATAACTTGGGTTTGGACAGTCCCTTTTAAAATGTTCTGGCTGTCAACATAAAAACCAGCTTTTGGGTTTGGCCCCCATCCTTGAGTGACAGCAGCTGCTAGTATTTGACCCTGTATAGCTGACTCATTAATATCTCTGCATATTTTTAAATAGGTATTGAAATCCTTATTTTTCCATGGCCTAATTTCTTCCCTGCACCATTTATTGGCTTGTTCATATGCTTACTGTTTTATTAAAGGCATTGCTTGTTCTGAATCCCCAAACATTCTGTCTGCTGTTTGTAACAGTCTACAAAGTCTGCATTTGGTTCATTTGAGCCCTGTATAACTTTGGATAATTGCCCTTGCAAGTCCCCACGATCTTGTAATGTTTTTCATGCTCTAATAGTGGTGGTAGCTATCTGAAGATAAACTGTTGTATCATACGTAATTTGTTGCTGTTGTTCAGCATATAGTCCTTGTACCAGCAACATATCTAGGTTTCATTGATGGAAACTTACAGCTGCATTTCTATGAGCTGTCTCTGCAAAGAGCTCTTGATTTGTTACTTTCCACATTAAATATTGTCCACCATGCAAAACTGCTTGACACATACTTGCCCAATCACTGGGAGTCAGATTAAGTGTTGTGATGGACTCCACCATACTCATGGTAAATGGAGCTTGGGGCCCATAAGTAGTGGCTGCCTCTTTAAGATTTTTTACTGTTTTAAATTTTAGGGCCTGATGAAATCACTGCCCCTGACCGTCTTCCAAGACTGGGCAGGACAGTCTTAATGGGCCTTCCACAGGGTCCCAGCAATCCCTAGTATCACTTGGGACTCCACCACAACAAGGCCAACAAGAGTGCCCACAAAATGTCTGGTCCTCCCACCTTTTATCATAAGGGGGAGCAGAGGGGGTAATTATCTCATGGTCTTTCCTGCCCTTTAGCAACTCTCCAGGGTTAACTCGCCTATTTTCTAGTTCCTCCCCAGTATCTCCTTCCTCCTCAGAACCTCCTTCTTGTAATATATTTTTATGCCTCCTTTTTGAATCATCTCTTCAGACTGATTTCATGATATTTCTGAACCCATCTTTTACTACTAAATAAGTTTGATACAGGACAAACAAAGACCACACTAACAGTAGTACAAACTCACAAACAACACTAAATACATGCACACTGGAGCTCCTTTATCATCCTCTTTGTATTTCATCACCTGGCCAGCTATCCTGAGTGACTAACTGCCTTAGAGAGAGACAGGGCCTCAACTTACCTGAGTACCTAACTGCCCTAGAGACAGGGGTTAACTGCCCTAGAGACAGGGTCTCAGCTTACCTGAGCACCTAACTGTCCTAAGGACAGGGGCTCAGCTTTCCCTGACCAGCTTTCCTGAGCTCCTAACTGCCTCAGAGAGACAGGGCCTCAGCTTACCTTGTTACTTAGAGCAAGACTCTTGAAATTGACAAACACACAAGCAACAAAAAATACACACACTATTGCACTTTACTACCTGGCCAGCTATCTTGAGCATGTAACTGCCTTAGAAACAGAGGCTGCAGCTTACTTTGCTACTTACTGTTTGAGTTCTCAGGAGAGGAGACAAATGCAGAAGTCCCTGTACGGAGAGTTTCCCACACGCAGAGTTCTCCGTAGTTCCCTGTATGAATTCAGAGTTCCCCATAGAAGCCACCATTTGATGCCGTCCAACGGAGTCAATTTGGTGCCAGAGACAAACAAGTAGCGAGGCTCTTGAATTTGGAGCAGTTTATTGTAGATTCAGGAAACCGAGGAACCCCAAACCTGGAACCTGGAACCTCCAATCCCCGCACTCGAGGAGAGCCGGCTTATATCCCCTCAAGGAGATGAAGGGTAGGGCTGACACCAATTTTTGTGAAGATTAGGTGAGAAGCTAGCTGTTCAATCATGGTAAAGGTCAAAATGAGCAGGCATGATCAGGGGCACTCGGGAACAACTGTGCATGTATTGTGTGCGTGGACTTAATTGGATACGGCCAATGATAAATCACCTGGGTGTGCTTATGTTAATCAACCTCCTCACAGCTGATGTGATCAAAGCAACCTCTGGCTGACTGCCAGCTACCATCCCAGTGCAGTTCACATGGCATAGCCCCCAACATCTATGGAGTTCTTAATTTGGTTTATTGTTTCCTTCATTTCAAGGATTTCTGTCTGGTGTTTTTTCAGTACCTCTAACTCTTTATTGAAATGAACTTTTGTTTCTTGCATTTGTTCTTTTAACTGTTGTCTGGTGCAATTATTCAAAACCTGCGTTTGCTCTTTCATCTCATCGATTTCTTCTCTGATCATTTTAATTATGTACATTCTGAACTCCCTTTCTGACATTTCTTCTGCCATGCTGTCCTTGGATTTTATTGCTGTACCATCTATGTTTGTTTGGGACATTTACTTCCCTTGTTTTCTCATATTGCTCAGGTATCTACTCCTCTAGTAGTGGAACTCTAAGATATTGCAGATTTCCTCTATTGATTAATATTGTCTCTATAGATTTCCAATAACTGACCTCTTAACCTTCAGTAGCCTGAAGTCTTGGAGGACCTTGATAATGCAGTGCTCCACAGAAAGCTGCCCCTCTAGGGATAGTAGCCTTCAGTTGGGGTATATTCCGTGCTAGTGGGCAGAGGTGCCTCCACTTATTGACTGATGGTCAGGGACATGGGGACTAGACTGCAAGACTGGGGCACATCTGATTTGAGCCTGTGTCTCTGGTTCTACCACCCTGGTGGGAAAGCATTGCCCAGTGGGGAAGACTCACCAATGCAGAAGTTTCGCTGGGTAGCTCTCCTCTGAGAAGTTTTCTTCTGTCCAGAACTACCACCTGGATTGGGCAACCCTCCTCTTTGACATTCCCAGGGGTCCTGACCTACTGCCTGGGCTGGGGAGCCTGGCCCTGTGAGGGACTACCTCACTGAGTGGTCCTCCTCTGCTATGTTCCCTGGTGACCAGAGCTACCACCTGGTCCTCAGACCCTCACTCTGCATTGAAGCCTCTTGCTGTGCAACCCTCCTCTGCAATGACTGGGTTCACAGCTCCAGCGGGGAATTCTCACTGGGCCACTCTATCCCACAAAGTTTCCTGCACTCCAGGACTACTGCCCTATCCAGGGAGCCCGCCAGTGGGAGAGACTCACCCGGTGGCTCTGAGTTGATCCCGAGAGTCTCAATAGCTCCTCTTCTTGACTCCTGGGTCCTGTCAAAGGTCCTCTAGTCTCCTGTAGGTGTCTCAGGAAGGGAGCTGCCCTTCCAATGATGATGGCCACACCCTCTGAAATAATTCCAAATGCCTGCACCAGCCTATAAAGAAGGTGGTAGCTCGCTCTGCTACTGTGACCAACCAGTGATGGCACCCAATCTCGGTGCAGGGTTCAGGTAGGGTTGCTCATTGATGGCACCCAAAAACGGTGCAGGGGTCAGGAGGGGTTGCTCAGTGATGGCTTCCAACTTCGGCCTGGTGGTTGGGCAGGTTGGCTGTATGCTGGCTAGCTCCACAATGCAGGTGGGTTTGGTGCCCACCTGCCGGCTTCATGGTGCAGGTGGCCTGACTCACCCAGTAGCTAGCTTCATGACTGCTGATAACTTTTTTGAGTATATAATTCTGGATGTTAATCTTATGTCAGATGAATAGTTGGCAAATGCTTTCTGCCATTCTGTAGGATCTCTCTTTACTCTCTTCTTTCTTTTATTGTGTGGAAGCTTTAAAATTTGATGTAATCCCCTTTGTCAATTTTTGCTACCATTTCCTGATCTATTTTGAGTTGTTTTATGTACAGGGTGAGACATAGGGGTCTAGTTTCAATTGTCTACATTTGAATATCCAATTTTCCCAGTACCATATATTGAAGAGGCTATCTTCTTTTCAATGTATTTTTGGGTATTTTGTCGAGAATCAGATAGCTATAGAGGTGTGGGTTTATTTCTGAGTCCTCTAATTCCATTGGTTTTTGTATTTATTTTTATGTCAAAACCATATTTTTGTTACCATCAAAATACACTCTAGCATATTTGAAATCAGGAATCATGATGCCTGTAGTCTTGCTCTTTAATTTTTCCTCAGGATTGCTTTGGCAACTGTGGGTCTTTTATGCTTTCATCTGAACTTCAGGATTTTTTTTTCTACTTCCGTAAAGAATGTCATTGTTATTTTCATGGGAATTGCATTGAATTTGTAGATTACCTTTTGATAGTTTGTTCATTTTAATAATGTTAATTCTCATAGTATATGAACATAGGATATCTTTTCATCTTTATCTTCTAGTGTCTTCAGTTTCTTATAAATTTTATAATTTTTACTGCAGAGGTTTTTTTTTTGACCTCATAAATAAAGACTTTTTAGATATAAGTGATAGAAATTAAAAAGAAATATAAGGCAATAATTAACATTATATTTGGACTTGTTAGTTTGGTTACAGAGAAGGGAATGTGGTAAGCTTCTGAAGTGATATTTCATTTTATATCCTAGGCAGTTAATAAGTAGTGTTCTCATGCATTTTAAAATAACTAGATCTGAAATAATTTTATACTTAGAGAAAAGTTGCATGAAGGATTCCTGTATAGTTTTAACCCGAATTTTCTAAATGCTAACATTTTACTGTATTTGCTATATTATTCTTCTTTCTTTCTTGAAATTTTTCACAATACTGTAATTTTATACTTAAAATAGTTTTTCTTGAAGGTTACTCTGAGACTGTTTGGAGCTATAATAAAGTTTATAATTAAAATTTTATTTTCTTTGTAGTTGACCTGACAATAGATAGGGCCTCATCAAGACCTTGGACTAAATGTTGTGATGTCAGTGACTCTTCTTTGAAAAGTGCCAGCTGTCCAAAATTCAAAGTGTCAAACAAGCAGACATTACTTTCACAACAGGTAAATCAGATATATGATGAGTTGTTTTAAATACATTTGAAACTGCAGGTAGGATCTAAATACTGATTTGAAAATTCAGAAATATTTATATTCTAGGCACCAAGTATTTGCAAAATTTTAATACAATTTTAATTAGTATAGATAATTGGGTTAAGGCAAGGTCAGAAGGGAACAAACTCAATATGTAGGAGGTGTTGAGGGAGAAAATGTAGAGACTGAAAGATTAGTAGTGGTAATTTTATTTGTAGGCATGTGTCTCAGGCTTCATGTTATCCTGTTTTGTGTTTATCTTCATACCATCCCATTCTCCAGAAACAAATCTGCTGGCAAAGTGTGCATTTTGAATTAGGTATTTGAGATTCTTTGTTTTAAATAGTACAAATAAGAAATTTCCTTGTCAACTCTAACTAAAATGAGTTTTTGAACCTTCTTGCAGTTTATCTTTTCTTTGGTGTTTGCTTCTAAAGGGTGTAATTTATATATTTATCACATTTTCACTAGCAGCACAGAAAGAAACACATGTAATAGTTTCTGTTTGCTATTCTTTTCATTGGAAACATTATATACACTTGAAATATCCAAAACATTTTAAAAACAAGTAGTTCATTTTGTTTAATTAATTCATGTTGTAATAATGTAGCATTTCAGAAAAAAACATTTTCTTAGCCTGAATCACTAGGAAAAACTTTAGAGAAAGACAAAATCTGGTCCTTGACCCAGAGGTAGAATTTAGAGAGGAGAACAATGGAAAGGTCAATCCAGGTACAAGGAATTAAGAGATAAGAGTTGTATGAAAAGGAGTGATTCTCATATTGTGAATTTAGCTGCCTGTCTGGGAAATAAAATAGCAAAAACTGAGGCTAGCTGTTTTATAGGTTTTTTAATCAAAGAAATGACATTAGAAAGACTTTTGATAATACTCTGTAGAATAAAAAAAGCAAGGATGCAAGAATAGATCTTTCATGCATAGTAAATAATAAAAATATTTTTAAAAAAGTAAAGTACAAGGATTAATCTGATTTCTTTAATCTTTAGACTGATTTTAAAATTTACTTTGTAGTGTTAACTGTTGTTGCATGTCCTTTTTTGTTTTTACTATTAAAAATGGTTTTTTTTTGACAAAAGTTTAATGGGAACATGTACATGATCCAATTTTTATGCCATAGTAGAATAGGCAACATACAGGCACCTTAGAGAGGGTACATGGATTTCTCTGAAGAGTCATTATTCATACTTATCTAAGGCTTCTAACTTGACAGTATTTTTCCTCATGCTGTCACCATTCCAGTCTTGCTGTGTTACCCACTGGTTGTCATCTCCCCACATTCATCCCAATATTTAAGCAGCCACATCCCTGTAATAGTTCTTGATCACATCTGTCACCATTTAATTTCAGTGATAATTTTTTGGCTATAATTTTTTTCAGCTTGTGAGGGTAAGCTTTGCTCATATTGTCTATTCAACAGACTCAGAGATGTTTTGAAGTGGAATTGTGGCCTCCAAGCATATACATTTTTGTTACACTACTGATTTAATTTATTCAATTAATATTTGAGCACCTGTTAATATGCATTTGTGCTGAGTAAAATATATATGCCTCTTGATACATGTAGCTTATTGGAAGCAGTCATAAGTACCCATATAATTATAGTTTTGTAAACTTAAATGAAGGAATGATAGATAATACTGTAAGTTCCTGATAGGGGAGATTGTGATCAAGATTGGAGGAGATTAAGGTAAGGTTTTTCTGAGAAATTAATATTTAAGTTAAATCCTGAAAAATGAGTAGAGGTTAGCCCAGTGAAAGATTTAGATTCTACACTGAGACATTCCAGTATGAGAAGTTCCTGAGGCATGGTAAGTTAACATATTTAGTCAGAGAAAATAATAGCTCTAGGTAGTTCTGAAGATTTTTAAGGCAGGAAAGTTGCAAAATCTAATGTGTATTTACATAAATGTCTTAGAGAGGGACAGGGGTAAAATTTGAGAGATGAGAAAGCATTCTACTGCAGGATCCCAGGTGAGAAAGAAGAGTGACTTGGACTGGGATGGTAGCAGAGAAATAGAATAAAGGTTATTGTAGAGGTAAAATATTCTGGACTTGGCATGATGAATTCAATGAAGTATCTTCAAGGCAACTTACTTTAAAGCAAGAAAGTTGATACTCACATTTCGGGTTGGTGTGGAGAAATAATGGATTTCAGGAAGAAGAACAATATTTCTGTTTGAAATGAGTCAGGTTTGGTAGTAAATTATATTTACCTGGCTATTAGAAAATAGATAGTGGGTGATTATCTAACTTGGGAGTCATCTATGTGTTAGTGTTCTATCACTGTTACAAAATACCAGAAATAATCATCTTATAAAGGGAAAAAGTTTATTTCAGCACATAGTTTTAGAGATTTTAGTTCATGATTGATTGGCTCCATTGCTTTGGGTGGGTGGCAAGACAGTACATATGACAGGGACATGGGGCAAAAAACACTGCTCACCTCATGGCCAGGAATCAAAGGACAGAGGCATCAGGGTCCCACTTCCCATTAAGTGGCACATACCCAGTGACCTAAAGATCTTTCTTTAGGACCCATCTTGTAAAGATTTCTAAACCTCCCACTTAGTTTCATTCTGTGGACCATGCCTTTAATGCATAGACTTTTGGGGGCAATCAGCATCCAAATGTGTTAGTGTTTAATGTTGTCACCAGAATGAGAGGTTAGAGAAGTTGGTGTGAAGTAATGTTAATAGTGTGAAGTATTCTATATTAGGATGGTTACCTCAAGGATATAGAGAAGTGGTTGGATTCTGGAAATATTTAAAAGGTGGATTAAATAGGCTTAGAGATTTTTTTGGATGTAGGAGATATGCTAGAAGTTTTATCAAGGGCAAAAATGCAAGTTTAGTTTTTGGACAGTTGGATAAATCATGCTGCTTTTGCTTATATAGAAAACTGGAGGAAGAAGAGATTAGTTTTTTTCTTTTTAATTCATAACTTAAAAATAATTTTTAGTGTATAGTTAAATTATTTTTTATTTTATTCACAGTGTTGTACTGTTGTCACTGTAACCAAGTTTAGAATATTTCATTATCCCAAAAAAAACCCCAACCCATTAGAGGTCATTCTTTATGTCCTCCAAAATTCCTTCAGCCCTAGGCAATCACTAATCTACTTTATGTTTCTTTAAGTTTGTCTATTCTTAACTTTTCATATTACTGGAATCATGTAATATCTGATCTTTTACAAATAACTGACTTCTTAGCATGGTAATTTTAAGGTACACTCATGTTATACCATGTATCGGTCCATGTGTTTTATTCTTTTCCTTTTAGTACTGAGGGATTGAACCCAGGGGAGTTACATCATTGAGCTACATTCCCAACTCTTTTGTTTTTACTTCAAGTCAAGGTCTTGTAAAGTTGCCAGGTTGACTTTGAGTTTACAATCCTCCTGCCTCAGCTTCCTGACTAGATATAATTACATGTATCCTTCCTGGTGCCTGGCTAGCACATGATTTTATTGCTAAATAATATTCCATTATATAAATATATCACATTTCTTATTTTTCTCATTAATTTCTGGACATTCAGGTTTTTCCCACTATTAGGCTATCATGAGTAATGCTGCTATGAATATTTGTATTTAAGTTTTGTGTGTACATGTACTCCATTTCTTTTGGGTGTATACCTACAGTGGAATAGCTGAGTCATAGGATAACTGTGTTTAACTTATTTGAGGAACTGGCAGACTGTTTTACATTTCCACCAGCAGTGTACAAGGCTTCCATTTTTTTCCACATCTTTTCCATCAGTTATTTTTTCTGTTTTTGAAAAAAACATTATTTTTCTAGGTCTTATTGTGGTTTTGCTTTATATATTTCTGTGATGTCTAACTGAATTCAGTTTTGGACATGCTTATTTTGTGCTACCTGAAAGTATAAGGTGGAACTGTTAAATAGGCTGTTTAGACTTGAGTTTGGCACTTGAGAAAATCAACTGAACAGTTGCAGGTTGGGAAAATATGGTAATTTTAGCCATTGAATGGATATAATCAAGCAGAGAGTATGAAGAATGAGAAGAAAAATAACTTAAACCCAAATCCTGAGCAACCATAGTAGTTACAGGATGGTGGAGACATGGAGCCTGCAAAGGAGACTGAGAAGCCATGACCAGAGAAGGTATTAGAAAACCAGGAGAACATGATATCATGTAAGCCTCTGGAAGTATTTTAAGTTGAAGGAAAGAGAAAGTCATATAACATGCTGCTGAGAGATTTTGTAAAATAAGAACTGAGAAGTTATCTTTAAATTTCATAATAGGTAAGTCATTTTAGTAGGGCAATGTGTGTTGAAGCCAGATTAAAAATGAATTGAGGAATGACTTGGAGGTAAAGAAGGTTCAGCAAATGTAGACAATATTTCAGGAGGTTTGGTTGGGGAGGGAAAATGGGAAGGAGCAAAAGATTTTATTTCAGATGTGATAAGAGAGATTGAAAATGTTTAGAGATAATCAGATCAGTTTTCACAAAGGGGCTTAGGGCAATGAGATCCTGAACCTATCTGTGTACAGAAGAGAAGGGCATGAAACTGATGTTCCCTTCTGTGGTCTTTCCTATGAATTTACCAGGCCATCCACAGACAAAGTTCTAAGGTGTTGTGTTTAAAATTAGGAAAAAATAATAAAGTTTGAAATAGACACTGTGGAGAACAGAATAAAGAGATGACCATGAAAACATAGGAAGTTTTCTGAACAACATTGATAACTTAATAGAGGATTGAGACCATGAACTCAAAAAAATACAAGTTCACATGGTCTGTGATTTTTTTTCTGGTGGTTTTTAATCTGTGTTATCATTAGGACAGGGAAGATGGTAAGTGTGTCAGCCCAGGCCTGGAGTCTTTCAGCCCTTGGTGATAGAAGGACAACAAAGTAAGGGAGTGGAGGATATAGGCAAAATAATGGACCATGTCTAGCAACTACTATAATCCCTATTTTATGTACCAATGCATTTTCAAAAACCACTTGGTTAAACCACAGTGTCAGTGGATAAAAATATAATTTGCAGATTTTGTGAATGTTCTTTTTAAAAGTAACTCATATCTGGTTTTTTTGATATAGTGTGAAACTGCAGCACAACATAATTTTGCTGCAGAACTTCAAAAGTGAGAACATTTTTTAGTTGAAAGAGAACCACTGCTTTTCAGATATAAAATTGCCTTGAGTAAAACTAAAGGTGTTAAAAAAGGGGTTCTTATAAGATTTCAAATTCTAAAGGATGTACTTATAAAGTATTAATTTTTAGAGTAATATAACTTCTTTTTTTTATTTTGTCACATTTGCTCATTTAACCTTCTCCCTCCCTTTCTCACACACACACCCCTGTATACAAACCCACACAGATCCACACACACCTTATTTTCTGAACTATTTTAAACTAGTTTGCAAAAATCAATATATCGTATCCCTAAATACTTAATCATGTGTCTCTTAAGAATAGGTACATTCTGTATATCATTATATATCAAAAAATTAATGGTAATTGAAAAATAAAATTTAATATATAATCCACATTCACTTTCCCATTTGGTCTCCAAAATGTCTTTTGTTACTTTTTTGTTTTTTTTTTTGTTGTTCTCTAATCAAGGACCTACACAAACTTTATGCAATATCTTAGATTTCTTTGAATCCAGAGTAGTTAATCATTACCATTTTTAATTGTTCATGAAACTTTTTTAGTGTCTGGGTCAACAGTTTTGATAAATATATTTTGTCCTAGATTTGCCTGAATGTTTCATAACAGTGAAATTTGGATTAAATACTTTTGGAAAAAAATTTATATAGTTAATATAATTTAATAACTATAGTTAGTATAATTTATCTTTGCTTGATAATATTAACATGTACAATAATGCCTCTTGGTGCCATGTAGCTTATCTCTTATACATGTAATTTACACAGAGTAAAATTTATTGTTTTACATTTCTATTAGTTTGAAAAAATCTTTTAATTTTTGAATTGCCACCATTCACAAGATAAAATGTACTTCCAGTATTCAAAAAATTTTATATTCTTTTATAAATATTCCTTTTCCCATCCTTAGTCTTTGACAACCACTGTCTATTTCCTGTCCCTAGTTCTGTCTTTTCCAGAATGTTATGTAAATAGGTTTATTTTGTTTTTTCTTTCAATTGTGATTTTTAGCAGCTCATTTATGATGTTAACTTGGCATACTTTTCTTTGATTTTATCCAATTTGTGGTTTATTATGCTTCTTGAATTTGTAAATTTATGTCTTTTGCCACATTTGGGAAATTTGCAGCAACTATTTCTTTAATTATTTTATATGCTTCAATCACCTTCTCCTCTTCTCTGTGTCTCCAGACTCATATGTTAGTCCTTTTACTGTTAGCCAGAAGATTTCTGAGGCTATGTTTCCTTTTCCTCATTTTTTTCCTTTTGTGTTCTTTGAGCTGGAATAATTTCTATTAATATATCTTTTAGTTTGCTGTTTTCTTTTTTCATCTCTATGTTTCTATTGAACCCTGTTATGGTTTAAATATGAGGTGTCTCCTAAAACTCATGTCTGAGACAGCATAAGAAAGTTTAGAGGTGAAATCTTTGAGTTACAAAAGCATTAACTTAATCAGTACATTTATCCATTGATATTTTTTAACTGGGTGGTAACTATAGACAGGTAAGGTGTGGCTAGAGAAGGTTGGTAGTTGGACTGGTTCTTTCTTTGCTTCCTGGTATCATGTGCTGAGATGCTTTCCTCTGCCACTCCTTTCCACCATGATGTTCTGCCCCACCTCAGGCCCAGAGCAAATGAGTCAGCCAACTATGGACTGAGACCTCTGAAACCATAAGCCCCAAATACACCTTGACTCTGAAATTGTTCTTATCAGGTCTTTTGATTACAGCAGTGAAATACCCAACTAAATCAAGCCCATTTAGTAAATTTATATTTCTGACATTTTGAAGTTCCAAAACTGCCAATTATTTTCTTTAATTTTTTTTCATAACAATTTCTGTCTTTACATTTACTTTCACATTTACATTTACCTCATAGAACATACTTAAAAATCCAGCATCTGGGTAATCTCAGGATTGGCTTCTGTTGATTATATTTTTTTCTTGAAACTTCATTACATTTCTTGTGTCTTAGCATGTCCAGTGATTTTTGGATTGTATTTGAAACATATTGTATAGATTCTGAGCCTTTTATAATTCTCTGGAGAATAATATTTATTTAAAGTGTTAATTTAGTCCAGTGATATTAAGGTCTTAGCTCTTTCTGACCTTCTATAGGCTGTGGTTCTCATTTCAGTTTGGTTTTCAGAGCCTTTGCAGTTTTGCTTCATTATTGTGTTGTGCATATGCCACTTGGAGGATAGTTTGAGACTTGGCAACAGTTTAAAATCTTACTTCAGCAATACAAGTATTTACCCTCCCGTGCTTGGTTTGTCCTGTGTCTGGACAACTCAGAATGAGCCCAATTTGTACATCTTAATGTACACCAAAGTGAGAGGATGCTTTCAGATTTCTTCTCCTATATTCTCCCCACAATCCAGATCACAAGGTCCCCTCTTCCTGGTTTCTTTGACTTTCTTTAGCTCAGAGCTTTTAGGGAAGTAGAAAGCTCCACTTTTCATCCAGGGTTCTGCCCTTGCACAGAAGTTTTATGTTGGGGTCTTAAACCCCCTTGCTCTTCTTGTCCAGTGACAAGGGAAGGGGACACTCACCAACAAGGTCAGACTGGGATAGGTAGGGCTGACTCACCGCTTGCTCCCAGCCCTCTGGGCAGAGGAAAATCAGATGCATCAGGGAGACCAGTAAGAGCAGGAACTCATTTATTGAGGAAGTAACACAGCTTTTATGTAGGGTGGGGGCTAGGCAGAAACCAATTAGCTTAAAGTCAGCAAGGCATGGAGGATTCATGCAGGTGAGAGTCCCATAGGACTATACAGCAAGCATGAGCTGATCATGTTCGCGGAACTGTTGTTAACCAATCCCTGATGGAGACCCATCATCATTAACTATTGAAACTGCCTTTGAGGCCTTGATCTTGCTCACCCACCAGGGAGTAAGGAGTCAGCCTGAGTTAGTTAATGTGCCATTAGTCCCAATAGTTTGAGATTAAAAAGAACAAACCAGCAAAACAAGGAAACTTCATCCCTTTGACCTTGTTTCTCCAAATTTTTACTTTCTTCTCTAATTCCTGACCCTTGTTTCCTTTTCACAGCCATCAGGTAGCTACTTCCTGTGTTTTGTCTAGGGTTTTTAGTGGACATCAGTAGGAAAAGCAGAGTGTAGTGGGTTTATCCTGCCATATCATATCATATGTCTTTAGAAAATTTTAGATGTAGAAAAATTATATAATAGAAATATTAAACTAGTTTTAAAACTAACTACATATGACTGTATCCTCAGTTATTTAAGGGATAACAATATAGTAAAAAATTCCAAAAAAACCCTCATTTGTTCCCATTGAATTTCTTCATAGGGCTAAGGAAAGAATGCTTAAATTCTCAGATCCTTCCATGCTAATTTTATTCTTGTTTCTCTCTTTAGATTTGTCTACTATTTTTATTAATTATAAGAATAACTGCTTTATTTTAATCTTATTTACATAACTACTTAGAAGGAAATTTAGTTTCTTGATTTCCTGTAGATACTTTCTTGTTTTGATTTTTTATGAATAAATGAAAGTATTTTATATCTTAAATCTAAAACATTTTATCCTACTTAAATGTAATTAGAGGGAAGTTGATTTTTATCATTTATGAAAGTGACTCAGGAGAGAAATAGTTGGGACTCAAAGAAATTATGTATTTAACATAGTGTGAAATGTAAAACTGACATAAAATTTTAACTAATTTATGGTAACATACAAGCTAAAATTTACATTTTAATCTATAGAGCAATCAATTCTCTATTAGTCTCCTGAAAAAAAATCACAAATCCTTTGTTTTTTTATTATTCCTTGATATGAAAAGAAAATACATCGATGACTTTGGGTGGATTTATCTTAGCAGAATCAAAAAATAGACTGTTTCTTAATTTACATGATAATATGTTTGGGTCTTTCACAAATGTTTTTGATGTTTTACTGTTACTTTGGTTTATTTTACAATTTTTATAAATTATTTGCCACAATAGTCATCTATGCTTAAATCCACTGATTAACAGTTTTGTGATTTAAGGTGTTCTTCTTTTAATTAATTTATGTTCAGTAGCAAGAGTGATATGCATTCCTTATCTGATCATTTGATTGTATTTTTTTCCTTCCTAGCAACATGATGAGAGGTTGAACACTTAACTGAAATTCTTAAGAAAAGGAATAAAAGTAAGAGACTAAGATTCTCTTTTGATGCATTGAAAGAATTGAATGATAACTTAAAAAAAGATAAGACCTATTTTAATATATTTTAGGTGATAAGACCATCTAAAAATTATATTTTTTATTTAACATATAAGTCAATATTAGAATATTTTGGCTAGAGAAAATTTTGATTGGATTTATGTTAATTTTATTTTGAAACACTTACAAATATAAATAAAATAGTCAAACTGCTCTTGTATCCTATTCTTCTATATGGGAAAGCAAGTTAGATGTTTGACAATTTGAAATTTTTTTCTTTATTCTTTGAGACAGTGTCTTCCTTTTTCCCAGACTAGCCTGAAATTTATGATCTACTTATGTCAGCCTTCTGAGTAAGCTGGGAGTACCACTGTGCCCAATTCTGAAATTTTTTAAAGTTTTAAAATTTTTTGTAGTTATTACATTACTAGATTGAAAACAAGTGGAAGAAAAAATTCTGATAAGCTGAAATAATTAAATTTTAGACACTGATTTCTGACTTTAATACTATTTAACTGTAATTTTACACCTAAGACATAATGCACAGCAGTAGGTAGGATTAGGGAACAGGGACACTTTCACAAAAAGCCTTCAAACTGAAGCATTAAGTAAAGAAAGAATAGAAAATTTGAAAAGACATATGTGGGAAAGAGTTAAGTTTAACATATGGGAATTCCAGGAAGAGAGGAACAAGAGAATAGGGTAAAAGTCAAATATGATATCAAGAATTTTCCAAAACTGGTGAAAGATTCAAGAAACTATTACTACTGACAAGGGTAAATTTTAAAGAAATCATACATATGCACACTGTTTTAAAACTGCCAGAAACTTTAGATGTAGGTTAGGGGGAGAAATAAAAAGCTGTAAAACCAAAGTTTGCCTTTTAAGGAAGAAATACCACTTATCTTAAACCTAGAACAAGAAGAGGGGCAATCTCCCTTAATTATAAAGCCAGCATAGACTTGAATCTTGACATTATAAGAAAGAAAAAATACAGCCAGTCTCTTAAGAACATACATGCAAAAAAGTTTTAAATTAACAAAGTTTAATCCAGTCATACAAAGAATAATACAGCTAAATATGATTTAGTTCAAGAAAAAGGGGTGGTTTAACACTTGAAAATTAACATTGATTAAAGGAAAAAAAATCATATGATAATTTCAGTTGATATGAAATTCAGCAACAAAAAATGGTAATAGAAGAGATTTCTTAAGTTCTCACAGAGTACCTACAAAAAGTTAAATCCAACAACAAAATAATACCTAATGGTAAATTATTATTGAAAACTTTCTTTCTGAAATGAGAACAAAATAAAGGTTATTGCTGTTAATACTTTGTTGAACATTTTAATAAAGTCCTTGTTGATCCAGTAAAGGGAAGAAAGGATTGGAAAGAAAAAATTTAGTCATTCCCAGTTGACATGATTATATACTTATATATATAAGATAGATATCCAAAGAAGTATATAGACAAACTCCAAAAGAATGAGCAAATTTAGTATACTCTGGATGTAAGATTACCATACAGAAATCAAGTGTACTTCTATATGCCAACAGCAACAATGAAGTATTAAATGCTATTTCTTGAAAGATCCCATATGTGGTATCAAAAAAAAATTGACTACCCAGGAATAAATCTAAAGAAAGATGTGTAGGCCATCTATGGTGAAAGCTACAAACAGTAAATTAAGAATAAAACCTAAATTGAAGGATATGTTATATTCATGAATGAGAAGATTCAGTGTTGTAAACATGTCTATTCTTCCCATTGATTAGATACATGTTACAATCTGGTTACTCATGGTACTGCACACTCAAGATTTGTACACTTTTTTATATATAGTTGTTGTATCAACTTGTCAGTGTAGATCATCAATATTGACGCTTTGGTGTACAATCATCAATATCAGTCCATCAAGGTAGATTCATCTGTATTGACCCTTTGAAGTATATTTGCCAATATGGACCCTTTGGTGCATATTCATTGTTATTGACTTGCCTGTGTAGATTCCTCCACACCAACCCATTGTGTTATAACAGTAAATATCAACTTGATGGGATATATTCACTGATGTCAATCATAGGTGTTGATCATTGATATTGATTCATTGCTATAAATTCTTTATTATCAACCAATTGGGACAGATTCATTGATATCGACTCTTCAGTGTAGATCTATCCATGTCAATACATTGGGTTAGATTCATCAATATCAACTTGATGGGGTAGATTCATTGACATTGACCTGTGTATGTTGATTCATCTATATTGACTCATCAATGTAGATTTGTTGTTATTGAACTATCTCTGTTGATTCATCAGATATTGATTTGACAGTATTGATTAAAAAATGTAACTTCATTTATGTTGAATCATCAGGGTATATTCATAAATATCAACTCTTTGGATAGATTCATTTTTATTGAACTAAGTGTAGATTTGCTGATATTGACTTTTTGGTGTAGATTCATCAATATTGAATCATTGGTGTAGATTCTTTCATATCTACCCATTAGGGTAGATTCATAAAAATTGTTTCAATTGGGTAGGTTTGACAATATCAACATATCAGTGCAGATTCTTTAATATTGACCCATTGGTCTACATTCATTGATATTGACTCAAAGGTGTAAATTCATCAATGTTACCTTAAAGCTGCAGATTCATCAATATCTACCTGTCAGTGCACATTCATCAATATTGACTCAAAGGTTTAAATTCATCAACAAATACATTGGTGAAGAAACCTCTATGTGGACCTTCAGCATAGATTTTATTTTATTGACCCATAGGCATACATTCAACAATATAAACTCATTGGTGTAGATTTGTTGATATCAACTTGTTGGGGTATAGTGTTCAATATTGATTTGCTGATATCAATTCTTCAAAGTAGATATGTCAATATTGACTTAATGGGGAAAGTTTGTCAATATCTACTCACCTGTGTAAATTTGTCAAAATTGGACCATCGGTGTAGATTCATGGATTATGACTCATCAGGTTAGATTCATTAATATCTACTCACTGGTGTAGATTTGTTGATATCAACACATTGAAGTAGATTCATCAATATTGACTCTATGGGGTTTATTTGTTGATATTGACACATTGATGTAGATTCATCAATATTGACTCTGGGGTATATTTGTTAATATCAATCAGTGGAAAGATTTGTTGATATCAATGGGTTGATGTTGATTCATCAATGTAGATTTGTCAATATTAACTCAACAAGGTACATCATCAATATTGAATCACCATGGTAGATTCTTGATATCCACAATTCTGTATAGTTTTGTTGATATCAACCCATTGTGGTAGATTTGTCATCAACCAGTCATGGTAGATTCTCTGATGTCAACTAAAATGGGTAGATTTATCAATATTGATTTGTTGAAATCAATTTGATAATGTAGACTCATCAATATCAACTAGTCCACGTACATTGGTTGATATTGATGTGTCTGGGTAGATTTGTTGATATTGACTCTGGTGGAGATTTGTAGATATCAACTCATATGGGTAGATTCATCAATATTAATTTGTCAGTATGGATTTGTCAATGTAGATTCATTGATATCAACCCACTGGATTTATATTTTTTGATATCTCCTCTGCTGGGTATATTAATCAATACCTACCCTTCTCACCAGTGTAGATTTTTTTATATCAACCTGTTAGGATAGATTTGTCAATATCAACCATCAGAATAGATACATCAATAGCAATGGTTTGATGTAGATTCAATGATATCAATACTTTGGTGTAGATTCATCAACATCAACTCATCAGGGTGGATTCATCAATATCAACCTATGTAGATTTGATGATAAAGACTTGGTTGATTTGTCAATATTGACTCATTGGTGGAGATTTGTAGATATCAACACCTAGGGGTAGATTCATCAATATCAATTTATTGATATGGATTCATCAATGTAGATTCCTTGATATCAATTCTTTTTTATATTTGTTGATATCTACTCTTCTGGGTATATTTGTCAGGATCTACCTGTTGATGTAGATTAATCAATATTGACTCATTGGAGTCAATTCATCTATATCAACCCATTGTACAGATTCATCTATTTTAACTATTCTGGGTAGATAGATTGACATCAACACTTCATTGTAGATTCATCAAAATCAACACATCAGTGTAGATGCATTGATATTGATTAGGCAATATCAATTTGTCAATATAGATTTGTTGATATTATCTTGATAGGGTAAATTCATGAATATTGATTTATCATGATAGATTCATTGGTATTGACTTTTCTCCTTAACATGTACTTTTATAAATGCTTATTCTATTTCTGTTAAATCTAATTCATCTAATTTTAACTTATGGTATACATGACATCCAAGATTTTAGATCAACCTACCTAACATTTTAAGTCATTATTTTTTGCTGAAGACACATCCTATAAGAAATAGATATTACACTTTAACCATTTTAGAGAAATCAACACTATATTGATTGCTTGACCACTTAGAGAAATGAATAGTTAAGTAATTAAGACAGTACATTTATCTATTACCAATTTTAGTCATGTTAACTGAAAGGCATTTGGATCCAATTTATTGTAATTTTAGTAATACTTATTTTTTATATATATGCCAATTTTGATACCATATACATAATATATAGACAAAAGCATATATGTAGATACAACATACAATAAAGAGTTATGCACACATATGCATACAACTTATTTAAAAAAAAGGATTTATAGTTTTTATTCCCAGTTATGAAACAAAATAGCTTCAGATGTTACTGCACAGAATGTCATATTTAATCACTGGGAAATTAAAATAAATCCTGTGACAAATTTTTATACAACATGCATAGGACATGTGCAGTTGGAGACATAAGGTGTAGAATCCTCCAGCTATGGGGAAGAATAAAAGCAAAGGTTCATGTGGGCTACTCATTCTCCAAGGTGGAAGATGTACTCTCATTTTCACCATTGTATATTCTCTATCCTTAGGTCTTTTTAAGAGGAATTCATTCCTTTCCAGTGAATTTATGAGTTAACTTTTGAATAACTGGAATTTGAGTAAAGACAGTAGAAGAAAACATTAGACAAGAAACTCCAGGAACACAAAACAAGACCAACTGATGCAGGACCAAAGCTGAATTCACAAAAATACCCTAGAGCTCAGAAGGTGATAGAGGCTTTGAAACATGACACAGTATGAGATATTACACAACCTGATCAGATTAGAGTCAGCTCAGATATAAAAAATACTGGGAGAACATGAGGTCCTCAGAAGACTTTTTGCAAGTAACATATGTACATATGGAATCCTTTTAATTTTTCCTTGCTGTGAATTATCTGGAAAGAATAAAAAATGTATGGAAATTAGTGAATTCCTTGACATTCTCAGGCCTGGTGCACCTGGCCAATCCAGATTTTTCTTTCTTTCTTTCTATCTTTCTTTCTTCTTTCTTTCTTTCTCATTCTTTTCTTTAGTCCTTAATGTGGAACTAATTCAAAGAACAGAATTGCAGAGTATAGAAAAAGAGAAATCAATCTTTTAAGACCTACAGAAACTTTGAATTAAAAGTGACATCATATTTAATCTGATTATTATTCAGTTTTGGCATTAGCTGATGGAGCTCCCATTACATAAGGATATCAGGCAGGCAGCAAAAAATAAGGGAATATAACATTTTGAACATGACACTCAGAAAACTTAAACATAGCACAGTTTGACCATTTTCCTTCATTTTTGTAAAACAAGTTCTTTTATAAGGTAGGGTAATAATTTATGTTTTTCTTCAGAGACCATTTTTTTCCATTCCCTGGCTGGTAGTCAAGCCAGTCTCAGGTGCATAATAACACTAGGATTTGTTCCTTAAAGTTTGGGGAGGTGTTTCCAGAGAAGTGTAACCTTGCATCCAATCTATGAGACAGAGGGAAGACTAGGGGTGTCTCCTGATATTCCCTGTCTCCTGTGAACTGGAGTGTGGACAGTGGTGACAGAGGATGGGAGCACAGGGATTGAGACTGAGTGTCTCTGATGACCTCATGGCTGTGGCATGCCTGGTGCTTTGGAATGTTTCTGTGAAAGGGCAGAGGATGCTTAGCTGCTGTGGCAATGCCCTTTATGAGCAGACTCTCTGCAAGAGTCCTATCAGCTCTGACCTTGACCTCAGGCACACAGCTCCTGAGAAGAAAGGAATTCTTATGGTAGATAACCACATTGTTTCACCAGCTGCATTTCTCCATTTTCTGCCTACCATATAGTAATTTTTAACAATGGACTTTCTTGAGAGCTATACAAATATAACATTGCACTTTTCAACTCTGGCTTGCAACTTCAGAAAAGCAACATGGGATGTCCTAGTTTCTGTAACTTTCTTGAATACAAAGAATAATGGTTGCATAGTCTTTAACCTGATAATGAGATATATATATAATAAATATTGCTGGCATAATTCTTTAGATCTGCATCTCCATCAGAGAGAAGAGCTCCAACTGATCCCAGCTTAATTTTCAAGATCTTTGTGAATATTTACCAATCCTCCTTTACCCCTGGCTGGACCTGGGAGTTTGGTTGCACTGGTTAAGACAGTTGGTGGCCCATAGGGATCCAGACACAGAGTAGCTTTCTTCACACATTATAATAGGGGACACTCGTGGTGGTGCAACTTATAAGTCAAAAAATCCTCAAAGGTAAGGAGGTCAGGGGAGTGAGTCAAAGTCAGGTATAAAATATGGGAAATACAGGATCCAAAGAAAGGGATCTTTATTTGTCTGTTCTTAGAGATCTGAACAGGAAGAGCAATAGTTCAGTTAGACAAGAACAACTGTTAGAATTTTTAAACTTTACTAATAAATCTCTGTCCCACTGTTGGTGCAGTATCAAAATGGCTTTATAAAGACTCCCTTCCTTAGAAAACTGGCAGAAAATGTTATGAGAATGCCATCAATGTTGTTTTATTGTGTAGTCAGGGCTGGGGATTCACTATGTTGTGATTACTCAATGCCAGAAACATTCTGACTCAGTTTATATACACATAGTCACAATCATTAACTTTGGAGCATGTGCATTTACCTTTATATAATGTGTTTTCAGTGTGCTTACTTTATGTAAATGGTCCTATGAAGAGGGCTATGGCTGTGTTTACATCAGTTTTTTCTGTGTTGTGACTAAAAGGCTTGACCAGACAAATTATAAAGGAGGAAAATTTTATTTGAGTGTTTACAGTTTCAGAGATCTCAGTGCATGGAAAGCTGGCCAATTCTTTTGGCACTGAGATGAGATTAAATATCATGGCAGAAGTGTGTGGTGCAGGTAAGTGGCTAATATGAATGAAGCAGAAAGAGACACTCACTCAACAGATACACAATGTATACCACAAACACATGCCTCCAATGAAACAACTCCTCCAGTAACACCCTTTGTTCCTTTAGTAACCACTCAGTTAATCCCATAAGGGGATTAATTTATCAATTGGCTTGTACAATAAGAAGGACTTTCTGAATTATTTGGTTGTTTCTCAAGGAAGTGTGGAGGAAGTGTCCCTAAAGTGAGTATGTACAGCACAGCACTTTCAAGTGTGTGAGAAGGTCTCTTGATTTAATCAGGAAGGAATTACTTAGATGTATAGGAAAGTGTGTTTTTGGTGAGTAGGAAAAGTTCTGTGAGGTGGAAAAGTAGATTCTTTCCATTGTGTACTGAGGTCTCTCTAAGGCATGTATAAGGGCCTTCTGAAGGATGTGGGAGGGCCCAATTATGTATGTGGGAGAGCCCACTCTTTTTAGTTGGAAAGGCTCACAGAGGTGTCTATGATATGAGTAAGGAGAACACTGAGTTGTTCTGGGAGTTTTCTTCTAGGATAGTAGAGGGAATCACTGTGGTGTTTAGGGAGATCAGTCAAAAGAGAATCATGGGAATTCTCAGGTGTCTAGGTATGGACTTTGGAAGTAAGTAGGGAGGGATCTTTGGTGAGCAGTGAGGTTGATCTAAGAGGTTTGGTTAGGGTTTGCTGAGGTTGTGTATGTATGACATGAAAAGAAGTAAGGTGTGTACTTACTTAGCTCTGTAGGGTTTTCTCTCTGAAATCTGTAGGTAGATTGCAATATAAGTAGTGAAGGCTTTTTTATGTATAAACAATGCACTCTGATGTTTACAGGGTGGGCTCCTTGATATTTGTAATGAGTGTCCTCTGGTCTGTGTAGTGTAAAATTGATGAGGTATTTAGGAGGATTCATGATATTTGTCTGAATGATCTTTACATTTCTGGCAAAAATCCCTGAGGTGACTTGGTAGGGCTCACCATACCCACATAGGTATGGTGCTCTGTAATGATAGAAAGAGATCAGTGAGTTGTTTCCAGAGGGTTGTTTGATGTGAGTAGTGAAAGCTCATTGAATTGAGAGGAGAGGACAAACTTATGTGGATGGGAGGGCACTATGAGTTGAGGGTTATGGTTGGGCCTAGGGTAAGTGTTAGGTTCAGCATCAGGGTTAGTATTTGTGGTGTATATAAAAAGACTTTGTTGTGAGTTGAAAGACTTCTCTGTGGTGTGAATTGAGGGCTCTCAAAAGTGCACAAATAGGCACTCTGGTGCTTAGAGTGGGCTTGTGAACAAGTATAGTTAAGAGAGAGGGCTTCTAAAGCAGTATAGTTTGTACACACTGAGGTATATAGGGATGACTCTGTGTGGCATGTAGGGACTGCTCTTGAGTAGGGAAGACTTTCTTAATGTGTATGGAGGGTACTCTAATTGCTGTATGAATGGCTTTCAGACTTGTATTTTGTGAGATGAGTAAAGAGGGCTATATTAGAAGTGTAGCAGGGTTCTGCTATGTGTGTAAGAGGTCTCTTAGATGTGTGTGGGAGGGCCCTCTAAGAAGCATTTTCATTGTTCAGCCAGGTGAATAGGGAATACATTCTCAGATGAGTAAGAGAAAGAGTTGTGTTTGGAAGGCCATTTGAAGTGAGTAGTGATAGCTCTGTGAGATAAGTATGGAGGACAAAAATGACATAGAAATAAGGGACCTATGAATTCTTGATTTGGTGATCTATATAGTAAGTAAGTAGAACTCCTTGATATAAGTTGGGAGGGCTCTGTGAGATTTGTAGTGTAGGTTCTTTGAGGTATAAAAGTAGGATTCATTGAAATACATAGGGACAGAAATCTGACATATGTAGGGAGGGTTTTCAGAGACATCTAGATAGGTCCCTATTAGGGTGTGCAGATGGATATATGAGAGGTGTAGAAAGGCTTTATGACTGATTAGAAAGGCTATCTCAGTTGTGTAGGGAGGGTTGTCTCAAGGCAACAGTGAGATACATCTAATATGAGTAGGGAGAACACACTGAGTTGTGATGGGATTGTTTGTTGAGGATAGTGGATGGAATTGGAAGCATTTTGGGAGCACACTTAAAGGAATATCTGGGGTTTGTACTTATGGTATCTGGAGGTGAATAGGAATGGAATTTTTCTGGGTATGAGAGTTATGTAGATGTACAGGTAGAGTTTTTTGAGGTTTGTTTAAAGGGTATTCTAAGGTTTGTATGAAAGTCTCTCTGAGATATGTAGGGAGGACTCTTGATTGGGATGAATAGAGATGATGCTCTTAGGTGAGTATTAAGAAATCCCAAGTTGTGTAGGAATGCCCCCCTAATGTGAATAAGAAGAGATCTCTGAAATGAATTGGGTGAATTAACTGAGGTTTGAAAGGAGAGCTCTATGAAGTGGGTTACAGGCCCACTGAATTTTGAAAGTAGGGCATTGTGAGGTGTGCAGAAAAGTGCTGTGTGGTGTTCAGTGACAGTTCTCTGAGATGTGTGGAAATTTCTCAATGTTGTGTGTGGAAAGTATTTCTGAAATGTGTATGAAAGGCCCTGAGGTGTAAGGACACCTATTGTGAGCAGGGAGGGCTTTCTCAGTTTTATAGGGAGGTGTTTGTAATGTGTGTAGGTAGGATACTCTGAGGTATGGACAGAGATCTCCGTAAGGTTTGTAGTTCAGGTGCTCCAATACGTATTGGTAGGTATCAGGTGTGAAGAAGAAGTGTCCGTGGGTGTAAAAAGCTTTTGTCTGTGTAGGAGAGCTATCTTGTTTGTGTACAAGTTTCCTTTGAAGTTAATAGTGAGATCCGCTTGATATGAATTGGGAGAATACACTGAGGTGTGATGGGAGTGTTCTTTGAGGATACTACAGGGGATATTAATGCTGTTTAGGAAGGCCAATCCAAGGAGTATCACAAGTCATCTTTGAGTTGCATAGGTACAGCACTTGGAAGTAATTTGGGAGGACTTTTTGGTGTGCAGTTTGGTCTATCTGAGAAGTGTAAGCAGTGTTTGCTAAGGTGTTTAGCAAAGGCATTCTGAAGTTTGAATTAACATTTTTCTGGAATCTCTAAGGAGTACTCTTTGGGGTGTATAAAGAGGGCTTTCTTTATTATTTAAGCTTTGCTCATAAAAGTGTTGAGGAAGCATCCCTAAGGTGTGTATGTATGGCACTTTTAAGTGCATATGAAGGGCTCTTGATTTAAATAAGGAAGGATTACTTATATGTGTAGGGAGGTGTGTTTTAGGTGTGGAGGAAAGGTTCTTTTGGATTTCTTCATTGCATAGAAGGTCTCTCTGAGGTATGTAGGGAGGGCCCATTGATGATTGTAGGAGGGCCCCTTGATATGTGTGGGAGGGCCCCCTGAAGTGAGTTGAAAGGGTTCACAGATGTGCATGGGGATGGTGCTCTTTGCTGGGTAGAAAAATCTCAGTAAGTTGTTAACAGACAGTCTTTTGAGGTGAGTATTGAGAGCACTGTGAGATCAGTACGAAGGACAAACTGATATAAAAGGGAAAGAACTATAAATTTTGTGTTAGATTTAGAGTGTGGCTTACAGTTTTGGGTTAGGATCCATATCTTGCTCAGTGTCAGGGTCAGGGACATCCCATTGTGCTATGTAGGGAGGGCTTGTGTTTATGGTTATGGTTAGAATTAGTGTTATGTTAAGGATCATGGTCAGTATTTCAGTGTAAAAGAATGACTCAATGATGAGTTGAAAGGACTCTTTGAGGTATGCATTAAGAGCTTTCTAAGGTGAGTAGACAGGCTCTCTGTTGTGTTTAAAGAAGGCTGGCCAAGAAAAATAGTTAATAGGGAGTGCTTGAAAAGGAGTATATTTTGTACCCAGTGAGGTATATAGACATGCCACACTGAGGTGTGTAGGGATAGTTCTCTGAGATGTTTAGGAATTGCTCTTGATGTGAATAGGGAGGGCTATTTTTGATGTGTATAAGGGTACACTCAGGTATGTAGGGAGTGCCTATGAGGTTGGTAGCAAGTGGCCTCTGAGCTGCATAAAGAGGGCTCTATGAGGTGTGTAGGAGGGTTCCATGATGTGTGTCATAAGACAATTTAACATGTGTGCATGTGCCACTGATGTGAGTTGGGAGGGCACACAGTAGTGCAGAGAAAAGGTGCTTTGTGATGTGTAGGAAGGGTTCAGTGATTTATGTTTGTAGGGCCTTTTGAGGGAAGAACAAGATCTTTGAGAGATGAGTAGAGAGGGCAAATTAATGCAGAAAGGAGAAAACTATGAGGTTAGGGTGTGGGTTGTGTTTAGAGTTAGGGTTTAAGGTAAAGGTCATAATCAAGGTCAGTATCATGATCAGGGAGGGCCCTCTATTCTATGTAGAGAGAGCTTGGGGTTAGAGTTAAGATTAGGCTTAAGGTTAGATTCAGGATAAGAGTCATTGTTTGTGGTGTACATAGAAGGCCTATGTAGTGACTCAAAAGTGTTCTCTGAGGTGTGCATTGAAGGCTCTCTGAGGTGCATAGATAGGCTATTTGAGGTATTTAGAGAGGTCTTGCAAAGAAGTATAGTTAGCATAAAGGGCTTTAAAACAAGTATAGTTTGAGTTCAGTGAGGGATGTATGGATGTCTCTCTGAGGTGTGTAGATATTGCTTTGAGGTGATTAGGGAGTGCTTTTATTTATGTGCATGGAGGATATTCTAAGTTGTTTAGGGAGGGGTCAATGAGGTTAATAGTGCATGGTCTTTGAACTGTGTAGAATACGCTATGACATGTCAGAGGGCTATTAGACATGTATAGGAGATCCAACTTAGATGGGGTGAGAGGACTCACACAGGTCTATACAGATTATTTAGTGAAATGAGTAGAAAGAACTCTATTAGTTGTGCTCAGAGAACCATTTGAGGTGAGCAGAGAGAGCTCTCTAAGATGAGTATGGAGGACAAATTCATATAGAAAGGTAGGCAATATGAGGTATGGAGTGGGATATCTCTTTGGTGTGTTGGTAGGATTCACTGAGATGAATAGGGAGGGCTCTCTGAGCTTTGTTGTGTAGGTTCCCTGAGGTGTTTATTAGTGAGGACTCACTGAAATACACAGGGATGGCACTCTGATAAAAATAGTGAAGTCTCTCAAGGGTTTGTAGGGAGGTCCCTATTAAGTGTGCAGAAGAGTCTATGAAGGGAGTAAGAGGGCTTTATATCTGAGGAGAAATGCTGCCTCAGTTGTGTAGGGAAGGTCTTCTGAAGTGAATAGTATGATATCTTTGATTTGAGTGTGGAGAACATACTAAAGTTTGATGGGAGGATCCTTTGAGGATCATATAGGGAATATCTGAGGTGTTTTGGGGGGGGACTCAATGGAGTATCAAGAGGACTCTGCATTTTGTAGTTCTGGCCTTTGGCAGTTAATAGAGAGGACTTTTTCATGAGTAGTGCAGGCTACCTATGATGCACAGGTAGTGTTTTTTGAGGTTTAGGTTTAATGAAATGGCTTTCTGAGCTTTGTATGGAAGCCTCTCTGAGATTTGTAGAGAGGATAGCTGAATGGGATGTTTAAGGAGTGTCCTTTTTGGTGAGAGGTATGTACTCTCTGTGGGGTGTAGATATGTATTTCTAAGGTGAGTAAGAGGAGAATTCTGATGTGAATAAGGAGAACAAACTGAGGTTTGAAAGGTGGGTTCTATGAGTGTGTAACAGAGTCCTCTGAATTTTAAAAGTAGTGTAGAGAGGTGGTATGTAGTATTTGGAAACTGTTCTCTGAAATGTGTAGGGATCAATAAATAATATGTGTAGTATGGGCTTCTATAGTGTGAATGGGTGGCCCTCTGTTGTGTAGCAAGGGTGATTGATATGAGTGTGGAGGACCTTCTGAGATGTGTAGGAAGGTGACTGTGAGGTGTGTAGGAAGGGAATGACTGTGAGGTTTGTTGTGTGGGCTCTCTGAGGTGTATAGGGAAGTCTCCATTAGTTGTTGCAGAAGCTATCTATGGGGCATATAAAATGACTTTTGCCCATGCAGGAGTGCTATCTCAGTTGTGTATTGAGGGCCCTCTGAAGTAAATTCAGAGATCCATCTGATATAAGCAAGGAGAACACCCTGTGGTGGAAAGTTTCTTTTAGGATAGTAGATGGAATCTCTGAGGTGTATTTGTAAGGGACTTGGAGGTGATAAGGGAGAGTTTTTTGTGAATATTGAGGTCTATCTGAGATATGTGGGTAGGGTTGACTGAGGTGTATAGTACAAGCATTCTGAGGTTTGAATTAACATTTATCTGGCATTTTTGGTGATTATTCTCTGGGGTGTATAAGGAGGGCTTTCTGAGTTGTTTAGGGTTTGCTCAATGAAGTGTGGAGGGCCTGTCCCTAAGGTGTATATGGATGGGATTTAGAGTTGTGTAGGAAGGGTTCTTAATGTGAGTAGGGAGGAAATCCTTAGATGTATAGGGAGGTATGTTTAAGAAAATTTGTAGAAAACTTCTCCGGGGTGTGAAAGTGTTCTTTTCATTGTGGAAGGAGGGCTCTATGAGGTATTGTGGGAGGGGTCTCTGAAGGGTGTAGGAGGGCTATATGAGGTTCATAGGAGGGCTAATTGACACAAGTGTGAGTGCTCACTTAAGGAAGTAGGATTAGTTTTAGTGTATATGGAAGGCCAGTCAAAAGGGATTTCTGAAGAGTGTAGTGAGGAGTTTATGAGGTTAATAGAAAGGTTCACTCAGGTGATTAGAAGGGCTTGAAAAGGAGTATTGTTTGTACTCACTTATTTGTATTGGGGTATGTCTATTTCAGGTGTGTAGGGACTTCTCTTGAGACACAGAGTGAGGACTTTTTTAATGTCAGGAAGGCACTCAGATGTGTATGGAGGCTTCTGTGATTTTGTATGGAGATTATTCTTAGCAGAGAAGGGAGGGTTACTGTTAAGTTGAAGGTTAGTTTTTGAGGTTTGGACTTGAATTAGGTTTATATTTAGAGTTAGCATTAGCATTAGGGGGTTAGTTTAGAGTTAGAGAGTTAAGTTTCAGTTCAGTGTTAGTGTTAGGATCCAAATGAGTATTTGGATTTTAATGGGAAGGCCTCTGTGCTGTGTTTAAATGGATCTCTGAAATGTTGTAATGGCTCTCTGTGGTGTATTATGAGGTTTTACTGAGGTAAGTACACAGGCTTTCTGAGGTGATTAGGGAAGACTTCCAAAAAACCATAGTGAGTACTCACTGAGGCCTGTAAGGGTGTCTTTCTGAGGTGTATAGGGACAGTTCTTCAGAAGTGTAGTGAGGGTATTCTTTGATGTTTCAACAGGGAACTATGATGTGTGTGCAGAGGGCACTCTGAGGTTTGTAGGGAGTGGCCTCTGAGCTGTGTTGGCAGGGTACTATTATGTGTGTCAGAGGGCTCATTTACATAGGTGGGAGTGCCCCCTGAGATAAGTTGAGAAGATTCACAAAGGTGAATCAGGGAAGTGCTCTGTAAAGTGTAGAAAGGGCTCACTGAATTGTGTTTCAAGGGCCACTTGAGGTGAGTAGTCAGAGATTTGTGAGATGAGTAGGGAAAACAAACTGATGAATGAGGAAAGGCACTATTATGTTAGGCTTAGGGTCAGGATTTAGTGTCAGGTTCAGGTTAATGGTCAGTGTCAGTGTCAGGGAGGGCTCCCTGGTAGGTAAGGAGGGCTGAGGTTTAGGCTTAAATTAGGATTAGTGTCAAGCTTAGGGTCAGGTTCAGTATTTGCAATTAATAGGGAAGGCTTCTGTGGTGAATCAAAAGGGCTCTATGAGATGTGTATTGAGGACTTTCTGTCATGAGTAGATAGACTCTGATGTGTTTATAGTGCACTTGAGAGAAGTTTAATGAGTAGAACTGGTTTGCAAAGGAATCTTATTTGTACAAACTGATATATGGAAGGACATCCCTCTGAAATGTGCAGGAAATGCATTTGAGGTAAGTAGAACCAGTTTTCTTTTATGTCAAAGGAGGGTGCTCTGAGATTATTTGGGAGGTGCTTTAGGGTGGTAGTATATTGGTGTGGAGGGAGGGAACTATGAAATGTGTAAGAGAGTTCTACAAAATGTGTTTGAGTTCTCCTAGTGGTGTGTGGGAGGGTTTCCTGAGTTGAGCTTGGAGGGTTCATAGAGGTGCATAGGGACGGTATTCTGTGAATTGTAGAAAGGGCTTAATGAGCAGTTTTTGGTAGGCCTTTTAAAGTAAGGCATGAGAGCTCTGTGAAATGAGTAGAGAGAAAAAACTGATGTAGAAGGGAATGTTCTGTGAGGTTAAGGTTAAGGTTAGTATTAGGATTAGTAATATGTCAAGGTTATGATCATGGTCACTGTCAATATCAGCAAGGGATTTCTTTAGTATGTATGTTGGGCTTAGTGTTAGGGTAAGAATTAGAGTTGGGTTCTAGGTTGGGGTCAGTATTTTCAATGCATAGGGAAGGCCTCTGTTGTGAATTTAAAGGGCTCCCTTAGGCATATATTGAGGGCTTTCTGAGGAGAGTAGATGGACTTTCTGAGGGATGTAGAGAGTACTTGAAATGAAGTGTCGTTAATAAAGAAGGATTTTAAAGGAATCTAACTTGTACCTGTTGAGGAAAGTAGGAAAGTCTCTCTGAGGTCTGTAGAGACTGCTGTTGAGGTAAGTAGGGAGGGTTTTCTTTGATGTAAATGAACATTACTTTGAGATGTGTAGAGAGGACTCTCTGGGGTTGGTAGCTTGGAATCTCTGATCTGTTTAGAGGGACTTCTATAAGGTCTGTAGAAGAAATCTTTGACGTGTGTCAGAGGTCCCTATGATATTTGTGGGTGGTCCTTCTGAGATGAGGTGGGAGGGGTCACTCAGCTGTATAAAGAATGTGTACTGAGATAAATAAAGAAGACTCAGTGAGTTTTTCTGGAGGGTATTTTCAGTTGAGTAGTGAGAACTCTGTAAGTGAAGTAGGGAGGAAAAACTGATGTAGAGGGAGGACCCTATGAAGTGTGAAGGGGGACCTATGTCACATGTAGGTCAGACTAGCTGTGATGTGTATGGAAGACACTCTGATCTTTGTCGTGTAGGTTCTCTGAGGTGTATAGTGAGGGCTGGTTTAAATGCATAAGGATGGCATTCTGATGTGTGTATGAGGGCTCTCACAGGTATGCAGGGAGTTTTCTATTAGATATGCCAAGGGATCTAGGGTGGGTGTAAGTGAGCCTTATCACTGAGTAGAGATGTTAACACAATTGTGGAGGGAGGACCCCCTGAAGTGAATAGTGAGATCTCTCTGATATGTGTAGGGAGAACATACTTTGTTTTGATGGGAGGGCTTTTTGAGGATAGTATAAGAAATCTCTGAAGTGTCTTGTGAGGACTTTCAATGAAGAATGATAGGGGACTCTCTTAGGTGTGTATATGCAGCACCCAGAGATGAGTAGGGAGAGTTTTGCATAGAAGTGAGATCTATCTGTGCTGTGTTTGTAGCACTGTTTGAGGTGTGTATCATGGGCATCCTGAGGTTCAAATTAACATCTCTCTGGTTTTTATAGAGAGTGTTGCTGGGATATATGTGGAGGGCTATCTGAGTTGTTTGGGTGTTGCTCAATAAATTGTGGAGGAAGCATCTCTAAGCTGTGTATGGATGGCACTCTGAGGTGTGTAGGAGGGGCTCTTGATGTGAGTAGGGTGGGATAACTTAGATGTGTTGGGGAATGAGTTTTTGTGTGTAGGAAATATTCTCGGGTGTTAAAACAACTTCTCTTTGTGTAGGAAAGTCTCCCTGATATATATAGGGAAGGTCTTCTGAAAGGCATAGGGGGGATTTATAAGGTTTGTCAGTGAGCTTCTTGCTATGAGAGGGAGGGATCACATAACTGAAAAAGTAGGGCTTTTGCAGTGTATAGGAAAGGCCTCTGAGGTGAGTTGAAAGAGCTCTCTGAGATGTGTAGTGAGAGCTCACTGAGGTGAGTAGAATTTCTCTCTGAGGTGTTTAAAGAGTACTTCATAGAAATATAGTTAGGAAAAAGGTCTTGTATAGGAATATAATTTGTACTCAGTAGGGTATATATGGATGTCTACCTGAGATTGTCTACACAAGTATGTACTACTCTTGATATAAGGATGATTTTCAGTGATGTTTATGGAGCATACTATGATATATGTAGAGATGGGTCTCTAGGATTGGTAGTGTGCAGCTGCTGAGCTGTGTAAGGAGGTGTGTAAGAGGACTATATGATGCTTGTCCTAGGGTTTCTTTTTTGTGTGTGAGAGCCTTCTGATGTGAGTTGGGATGGCTTACAGAGTTGCAAAGGGTGTTTGCACTGGAAATTGTAGAAAGAACTCAGTGAGTTTTGTTTTCAGGGTCATTTGAGGTAAGTAGTAAGAGTTTGGCAAAATGAGTAGGGAAAGAACTGGTGTAGAAGGGAGAGCACTATGAGGATATTGTTAGGTTAGGCCTAAGTTTAGGGTTTAGGTCAGGGTCAAGTCATGGTTAGTTTCGGGGTCAGGAAGTGTTAGGGTTAGGGTTAGGGTTAGCTCTGTGGCATGTAGGGAGGACTTAGGTTTATGCTTAGGGTTAGGGTTAGGTTCAGAGTAAGAGTCAGTAATTAAAGTGTATAGGGCCATGGTTAAAAGTCAAAATTCTTCTCTGAGGTGTGTATATTGAGGCTTCTGTGAAGTGAGTATAAAAGTTGTTTGAGGTGTTTATAGAGGGATTGCAAAGAAACATTGTTTCTTCTTGCAAAGAAGTATGGTTTTACTCACTGAGTTCTGTAAGGACTTCTCTGATGTGTGTAGATTTGAGTATAGAGGGTACACTTTGTTGTGTGAAGGTTAAACTGAGGTGTGTAGAGAGGTCTCTTTGAAGCAGGTAGCATGTAGCATCTGAGCTGTGTTTTTTGAACTTCATGAGGTGTGTAGGATGGTACTATGACATGTGTTAGAAAGCTACAATAAGTGTGTGTGAGGGGTGTGTGAGGGTCCTTTCAGATGAGTTGGGAGGGCTCACTCAGGTGTACAGATAGGGTCTACTGAGATGAGTTGAAAGGGCTCTGTTAGTTGTGTTTATAGGGTTTTTTGATGTGAGTACTGAGAGCTCAGTTAGATGAGTAATTAGGACAAATTGATGTAGAAGGGAGGGTCCCATGAAGCTTGGAAGGAGGATCTATATGGTCTGAAGTTAGGAATCATGGAATTCAGTAGGATGGACTTTGACCTTTACCATGTAGTAAGTGCTACTTGAAATTCAGAGGGATAGCACTCTGATGTGTGTTTGGAGGGCTCTCAGAGTTGTGTAGGAAGGTCTATGTTAGGTGGGCAGAGGAATCTATGAGGGGTGTAGGAGGCCTGTTTGACATAGTAGAAATGCTACCTCAGTTATGTAGGGAGGGACTTCTACAGTGAATAGTGAGATCTCTGATATGAGTAGTAAGAATAAACTCAGGTGTGGTGAAAGAAATATTTGAGGATAGAAGAGAGAATCCCTGAGGTGTGTTGGTAGGACACTCAGAAAAGTACCATGGGGATTCTTTTAGGTTTGTAGTTTTGGCCTTGGAAGTAAATATGCAGGACTTCTTGGTTAGTTTTGAGGGCTACAAGAGATGTGTATGTAGGGTTTTTTAAGCTTTGTTAAAAGTGCATTCTGAGGTTTATATAGGAGCCTCTCTGAGATTTGTAGGGAGAACTGTTTAATGAGGTGTATAAGGTGGGTGCTCATTGGTAAAAATTAAGAGCTAGCTGAGGTGTGGATTTGTGAACATCTATCGTGAGTAAGGAGAGATCTCTGAGATAAATGAGGACAAACTGAAGTTTGAAAGGAGGGCTCTATGAGGTGTGTAGTATTGCCCTCTGAATAGTGAAATGATGGTATTAAGAGGCATGTAGAGGTATGGCTTGTGGTGTGTAGCAACAGTTCTCTGGTCCCAACATTTATACAGTGATTAAAAGATAATGTGTGTAGGAAATGTGTCTAAGGTGTGTATGGATGGCCCTCTAAATTCTGTATAAAGGGCACTTAATATAAGTAGGTAGGGCTCTGAGCTGTGTGGGGAGGTGACTCTTATGTGTGTAGGAAGTGTTCAGTGAAGTTTGAAGGGAAGGTTCTCTGAGATTTGTAGTGCAGATGATTTGTGGTGTGTAGGGAGGCCCCTTAAGTGTGCAGAAGGAATCTATGAGGGTTGTAGAAGGGCTTTTGTCTCCATAGGAGTGCTCTCTGTTGTATAGTTAGGGCCCTCAGAAATGAATAAAGAAATCTATCTAATATGATTAGGTATAAAACAATGAGATGTAATGGGAGTATTCTTTGAGTATAATAGAAGGAATCCCTACATCATTTATGAAGGCCACTCAACAGTGTATGCAGAGTCTTCTCTGAGGTGTGTCAGGTCAACCCTCAGAGGTGAGTAGAGAGGGCATTTTGGTGAGTGGTAAGTTGTATCTGAGTTTTATAGTAGGGTGTGTTGTTTGTAGCATGGAAATTCTTAGATTTGAATTAACATATCACTGGAATATAAAGGAAGTACTCTGTGAGGTGTATAGGAAAGGCTTTCTGAGTTGTATAAGTTGCTGAAAAATGTGTGGAGGCAGTGTCCCTATGGGGTATATGAATGGGAATTTGAGGTGTGGAAAAAGCTCTTGGTATTAGTAGGGAATCAATAGTTAGATGTGTAGGGAAGTGAGTTTGAAGTGTGAAGGAAAGATTCTCTGAGGTGTTAAGTGGATTCTCATTTTTATGTAGAATGGGCTCTCTGACATGTAGGGAGAGCCATCTGAAGGGTGTAGGAGAGCTTGATGAGGTTTGTAGGAAGGCTTATTGATGAGATGTGTAAGTGTTCATGTAAGTGAATAAAAGGGGTATTTGCAGTGTATAGTAAAGGTCTCTGTGTTGAGTCAAAAGTTTTCTCTGAGGTGTGTATTGGATGCTCTCTATCAGAAGTAGAAAGACTCTCTAAGGTGTTTAAAGAAGACTTGGTAAGAAGTATAGTTACTAAGGCTTGTGAAGTACTAGTTTGTACTCACTCAAATATGTAGTTATGTCTCTCTGAGGTGTGGAGGTAATGATGTAAGGAAGTACTTTTTTTAAAAGATAGCATCACAGCTTGATCAACACCAAATTCAGAGTCACAAATATGAGAAACAAATATAAACACCCAAAGACAAAAATTTCTGAGGGTCTGGTGCTATCTAAATGTGAATCTGAGTGGAGGGCTATACACTACTTACTTCCAATGACCTGTCCTGTTTCACCTCTGGTCTTCTTGGGAAATATCACAGAGTTGTTAGTCCCAACATTGATACAGTGCTTCCAATCTTGGGAAAGGCCCCTACTAGGGACTTTCCTGAGAAATAAGCATCCAAAAATAAGTATACAAGAAATCATGACTCTGGACTTGCTGTCTCAACACAAGCAAGCAGAATGAGAGTTTATTTGGAATGTGGTTGCCTAGCTACTAAGGTTCCAAATTCTGTGTATTCTACTGCCAAGGAAGTGAGGTCACTTCCTTGGGGACTCCATACCCAAAGCCCTTTCTCACACAAGATGGTCCTATTATCCCACTGATATGCAGGTTTTTCCCATCTTCCCATAATATATACACCAACACATCCTGAATCTGGCCCCCAGACTGCCCCAGGTGTAGCCAACTCACCTGGTTTGAAGAGACCATTTGAATAAAGCTCATTTCCTCCTTCTGGCCATGGGAACTTTAATGTTTAACTCATGTGTCTATAATGCACCAACATACAGAAAACACAACACAGAAAGAAGAGAGACAAGGGATGACATACAACAGAACCATGATGTGAGTCCAACAGTGAAGTAGGGGAAATTAACTTCTCTCTTGTCCTTGTTTCCACTTGGTCCCACTGGATGTTTGTCAGGACTGATTTTCAGAGATAGACTCCCTGTGTGATAGACCTTCAAATGCTTCCTGTGATATTTAAAATTTTTTCAATATTTCTTCTCATTGTATGATGTGGGTACACTACAAGGAATCAGTGGCACCAGAGAATTCTATTGTCCAAAATTTGTAGCTTCCCCTTCTAAGTGAATCCACATCAACATCTGGTTTCAAAGAAAAATAAACCAGCAAGAGCTATGATATTTATCTTCCAAGATGCAGTCATCTGAAGTCTTGTTTCTTTGTCTCCATAGTTTCAGAGTAAAGGGACTGCTATAATTCCAGAGTTTTTTTGGAAAATTTTGTGTGGCAGCTGGCAAAGTTCCAGGGATCCCATGAAATAGCAAGAGACTGGCATTTCTGTTTCCATTTTTAAATGCCTCACATAGATAAAAGTATTTTGGTTATAAAATTCATGAATGCAATTTTTATCAAGAAGAAATGTTGGTGTGAAATTTCCAAAGCTTTCTCCAATACCATGGTCATAACCATGGGAGTGGAATTCTCTTTCTCTATTTCTTTAGGGAATGTATGCATTTCTTGTTTCAAGGTCACAACAGATTACTTCTTTTTGTATGTGTTGTTGAACACAGTTTCTTTTTATTCTTCTAACTAAAATTTGGAAACAAGGCCCCATGTAGAAAAACAAAGAAACTACTCAGAAGTCAATATTTATTCAATAGCTAAGTTAATGGAGTAGAGAGGACAGACAATTCAGTTTTGAAAAACGGAAAATGTCTAGGTAACCACTCTCTTCAAGGGATAGTCATTAATCTAATGCAGGTTCACTGAGTGCCCTGTGTCCACTTTTTTTATTGTAAACAAATGGGATACATGTTGTTTCTCTGTTTGTACATAGAATAAAGGCATACCATTTGTGTAATCATAAATTTACATAGAGTAATGTTGTTTGATTCATTCTGTTATTTTTTCCATTTCCCCCTCCCCTCCCCCCTCTCTTTTTCCTCTATACAGTTCTTCCTTCCTCCATTTTGCCCCCCTCCCTAACCCTAACCATAATCCTAACACTAACCCCTCCCACCTAGATGTCCTTCAATTGATGAATGGATAAAGAAACTGTGGTATATATATACATTGCAATATTGCTCAGTCATAAAGGATGATAAAGTTATGGCATTTGCAGGCAAATGGATGAAATTGGACAATATCATGCTAAGTGAGATAAGCCAACCTCAAAAAAACAAGGGACGAATGATCTTGCTGTGTCCACTTTTGAATGAACACAAGAAACTGTTGACCTTCTCTTCTATTATGAAACATCAAAAATAATCAAACCATCTCAAAGGCTTAGAGTCATCTTGCTTGTGCACAAAGAACTAATTGATTTCTCATTATCTTCCCAAAAATGTGAGAGTCTGATGATTGACCACTGACTTAGAAAGATTTGAATGTCAAAAATCATGTGCAATCAACCCTATCGAGGGCTCCCAGGATATGGTGTTGCTGAATGCTTTTGTGTTCCTTGAAATTTACTGGGGAAAAACAAATGGGGAGAATCACCACAAGGAACACCTGCAACTCTAAATGGTGCTGAGTTTGGTAAGCCCTGAGGCACCAGTAAATTTGAAAAAAGGAAATAGTCCCTCATTTTTAAGCTGGTAAATATTGAATCATGGAAAATTCTCCTCTCTTATCTCCTGCTTCTTTAGGTATTCATCTTGTGACATTATGGCATTATATAATAACATTCCCTATCCACTAAGTTTCTTTGGGAAGGAGAAAGTCCCCCATATGAGCTATGGCAGACCTGATAGGACCATGAAATGAGCAGAAGTTCAGTCATATTACAAGCCACTGTAAAAAGTCTTTAAGCTAACAAGGTCAGCTAGTGATAATTTCTTTTCATTGGCCACTCTTGGAAAATGCCTAAAAATTGATTTCCTGGGATCATTTCTTAATTCTCCAAAATAGGAGAAAAAACAAATCACAGAAAAGGGGTGATGAATCCTGGCTTCCAAAGTGGTTTGATTCCACTGGAAATAGATTCACTGTCTTAACAAAGAAGTCCCATGAACAAGTAATCAACAAAGTCTACCTGAGTGTTAGTCCCTTGCCCCTAATACATCTTTCTACCAATATTCTCAACATGGTTTTGTACCCAGTTATCCCAGTGCTGACTTTCACACTCTGAAGCACAGCACCACCAGATCCAAACACTGAGGCGCCAAGTTCTCAGGGCTGTACTATTCCCTTTCTAAGAAAACATCCATGACAAAGGTGTAGTGTGCCAAACTCTCAATAGAAAAACCACAAGAACATGCATTCTTTTAAATTATAAATTTTCTGACAGTTAGATCAATGTAGACAAAATAAAAATTTTAAAGTGATATATTATTACCACAGCTTTCCTACTGAAATCCAAATTAGGCAAATACAGTGATTAAAGGCACAGTGTGAAGCCCAGAACTATCAATGTCAGTGTGACATTGAGACACCCTGGAGACACAGCCCACAGACTTTGCCCTCTGGTCTTGTGTTAGCAAGGAGCAGCAAGGGAGTGCAGGATACACATGTCCTGCCTCATGTCCTCACATCTGCAGACATGTACTCAGGGTATGGTGATCCTGAAAAGAGACCATGGAACTTAGGGGCCACCTGGTTTGTCTCAGGTGCAAGACTGCAACTCAGATCTGAAGGGTCAAATCCCATGTGGCATTGAACCCTGTTTATGACTAAGGAATGTTTCATTGCAGTTGCATTTTTGGTGACATGTTCTTTCAGAGAATTAGGACAATGATGATGATTTTATTGTGGCTTGACCAGTTGCCTTCTGAACTCTTTCAGTTACTGGGCATGGTTTGTTTCTCATTGAGCCTGTTGAGAACTTGCATCCTGGTTCCAGTTAGCGCTCTGTCTTACCTCTCTGCTCACTGCCAATGAAGCTCATGAAGAGCAGTCCTAGTAATGAGATTTCTATAATTGTATGGATTCTACAATAGGACTACATTCTACAGGACAACTATTATATCACTTTTAGATGGCATAGTATTGGTATTACTATTAATATCTAAGGACAGATATTGCATTATCTTGTATTTTATTATGATATTTTTGCATAAAAGACTACATAACAGCTATTATATTTGCTATGGATGTTATCACACACCTCTTCTATCAATATCCAAGGTCTTTAGAAGCTATTATGTTAATATTAAATGCTATACTATGAATAATATAACAGTGTCAAAACCTCAGCACCATTATTATATTAGTTGTACTTCCTATAGTATGAATATTACCTCAATTTTAAAAGGCAGCTATCATATCAGTTTGATATGTCATAGTATGGATATCATATTAGTATTGAAAGCCACGAATAAACCTTTAGGACATTTTTAGAAACTGAAGTATGCATATCTTCTTAGCATTAAAATCAGCATGGTAGCTAATATATTAATTTTAATGATAACTCAAAAAATATTTAATGCCAAAAATGCAGATATTTTATTAGCATAAGGTTGTATGATATAAATATGCTAATGTTAAATGCGACAGGACATCTGTTTATCAGTTTTAGATGTTATATCAAGGATATCAAATGAATATTAAAATCCACAAGTAAGTTATTATATTGTTTTCAGGGTTTATGAAAAAGGTGGCATATAGTAATATTAAAGGATACAGAACATATATTTCATTGGTTTTTAGACAATATTATGGTTGTCATATTAGTATTTCAAGGTAGAATGGAGCTAGTATATTCATTTTAGATGCTAGGCCATAAATAAAACATTAGATTTAAAGGCCACAGCACAGCTTCTATATTCATATTTGATACTCTAGTTTGGATATTATATTAGTATTTGAGTACTCTGAATGGCTGTGATATCCATTTCTGATGTTATAATATCAGACAAATTATATTAATATTAAAGGACAGAAGAACTCTTGTATAGTTTTCCATGCTATTGTAAGCATATAGTGTTAAAAAAAAGAACATGGAATAGCCATAATAGGAATATTATATTATTATTGAAGTCTACAGGGAAGTTATTATATGTGTTTTAGATGGTCACCATGGATATTATAATCATCTTTAATGTCCCAGGGAATCTACTATATTAGTTTTACGTGGAATAGTAAGAATTTTCTTTAGCATTAAAGACCACATGGCAGATATTAGTTTTAGAGGGTACAACAAATTTATCACATTAATATTAAGGGTACAAAGCCAGGCAGCTATTCTGTTTGGTTTATATTTTATAGAATGGAAAGCATATTAGTGTGAACAGCCAGAGGCTAGTGATTACACCAGTTTTAATGCTATAGTATGAATATAATATCAGTAAAGAAAGAATAAGGGGCATTTTTAAAAAAATAACAATTCTTTTTTAATTTTAATTTTATTTATTTATTTTTTATGTGTTGCTCAGTATTTAACCCAGTCCCCCACTTGTGCTAGGCAAGTTCTGTAATGGTAAGCCACAAACACAGCACCAAAGGACAGTATTTATATGAGTTTAGGAGGTCACACATTCCATATTAAGTAAATTTGAAAGGACTTGGGGAAACTATTAATTTTGGATGTAAAATAATGGATAATATGTTGGCATTAAAAGCCAAAGGACAACTACTACATTAGTTATAAATTCTAATGTATGAATGCTATGTTAATACTAAAGTACACAGTGCATACTAAGAATATTATGTGACTGTAAGCAGTCACATTAAGGGTATTAGTGTCTTCACTCACAATGAGTGTATTATGTGAATGTCAGGTTTTACAATGAGGATATTATGTTAGTGTCAGATGTCAAGTGTAAACATTATATGAATTTCAGAGGCCTGAGTCAGGGTATTTGTGTGAGTTTCTTGTGTAGAATTATGAAATCATGTGAATGTAAGTGATCAAATGAGGTGGATATTAGATTTTGCTTTGGTAAATATTCATGTGTGGAAAGACATAATATTCACAATGATCTCAATCACATAAAAAGTGATCTGTGTATATATACTCATGACCTGGAATACATGTCCAATTAAGTTGCTTGTGAATTAAAAACTTTGTTCTTTGCTTGTATTTTTATTTTTTCTGTAATTTATAATTTAACCTTTCCAAAAATAAATGGTAATTTAAAAACGTGGTCAACTGAGGATTGTATATGAATGTGAGAGTCCACAGGGCAAATACTTTGTATTTTAGTCCAGAGTGAAAATATTATGTGAGTGTTAGAGGTCAAGGGAGAATATTATGTAAAAGGGAACAGTATGAGGATAAGCAAGTGTCATAGACCACATAAGGATATTCTGTTTCAGTGGCTATAGTGAGGTAATTACCAGAGTGTCAGAGGCATCATGAAGGTATTACGTGAGTGTTGGTAGGCAGATTAAAGCGGTAAGAATGAAGGAAAGAAGGACTGTATAGAGGGAAAAGAGGGGTGGGAGGGGTGGGGGGGAAGGGAAAAAAATAAACATCATTGCCCTTTGTAAATGTATGATTACATAAATAAATAAATAAATAAATAAATAAATAGGAATACAGTTTTCTTGACTCAGGAAACAAAAACAATATAACAATGATGACACTAATAATAATAGCAATAAACACTGATGACATGCTAAGAAAAATAAAAAAGAGTGAAGACTCTTCTCTGAACTTTCATAGGGCCCTACACTTCAGTGGAAGAGACTGGCTAGTTTCTCTCTTATTTCATTTCCTGACTGGGCAAAGAGGAACATAACGTTTCCCAGGCTCTCCAGCCATTAAATTGGCTTCTGGTCCTTCTCAAGTCTGAGGATAAATCTTGCTGTGTTATACTCCTTGTACCAACTTTACTTGTTGGCCCACAGAATACAGATAATTCACTGGAGGTCTACAAAGTGGTGAATCCATATGGTAGAAAGAGCCTGGTTCCTGAGTCACTGCTTGGACAACAGCTGCCCAGAAGAGTGACTTGACCTGCACTGGCCTATGACATGAATAATAAACACAATTTCTTGTGGTGAAAAAAAAAAATATAATATATGAATGTGAGTTGCCAGAGTGAAGACATTATGTGTCAGAGGCCACAGTGAATGTAACATCTGAATTTCAGTGGCACAGTGAGGACAGTTTGTCAAGAATGAGATGGTCAGAATGAGAATATTAGGTGAGAACCTGAGGCCATAGTAAGGATATTATATGAATGTCAGAGGCCAGAAAGGACTTTATGTGAGTATCAGATGTTATAGTGAGGGTGTAATGTGAGTTTAAGAGGCCAAATGGAGGCTATTTTATGTGTGTCAGAGACCAGATGAAGAGTATTATGTAAGAGTCAGAGGTTACAGTATGGACATTATGTGCATGTAATTATTCATAATGAGGATATAATATGAATGCCAGAGTCCAAAGTGAGAGTGATATGTAAGTGTGAGAGGTTACATGTTATTATGTGAGTTTCAGAGATCACAGTGAAGATATTATGTGAAAATCAGAGGTCACATTGAGGTTAATATGTGAGTGTCAGAGGCCACAATCAGGGTTTTATGTGAGTATGAAGGTAACAGTGAGGGAATTTTTTGAGTCAGAACAAGGGAAGGATATTATGTGATTGTCATGGCAACAGTGAGTGTATTCTATGAGCATCAGAGGACACAGGATATTATGTGAGAGTCAAAGACCATAGTGAGGATATTTTGTGACAGAAGGCACAGTGAGGATTTTACATAAATGTTTGAGACCACAATGATGATATTATATCAGTTCAGAGGTCAGACTATTTTTCTTGAATGTCAGAGGACTTAGGGAAGATACTCAATAAGTGACAGTGGTCACAGTGGTCACAATGAAAATATTACGTATCAGTGGTAAGAGTGATGGTTTTATGTGAGCGTCAGAGGCTACAGTGAGGGAATTTTGTGAGTTTTATTTGCCACAGTGAGGGTATTATATTAATATATGTGGCCACATTGAGGGTAACATATTAATATCAGAGGCCACATTGAGGATAATATGTGAATGTCAGAGACCACTGTAATGGTATTTTTGTGAATTTCAGAGGTCCAAGTGAGGATATTAAGTAGATGTTAGAGGTTTAATTGTGTATATTATGTACGTATCAGAGGCCATAGTGATGGTATCATATGAGTGTCAGAACCAAATGAGGATATTATGTGAGTGGCAACTGTCCCAGGAAGGGTATTGTATGAGTGTCAGAGGCTACAGTTGAGATATACTGTCATTCACAGGGACAACACTGTGGAAATTATGTCAGTGTCAGTGGCCACAGTGAGGATATTTTGTCACATCAGGGGCCAGCATGAGTATATTATGAGTGTCCCAAGTCACAGTGACTGTCTTGGACCATAGTGAGTGTATTATGTGAGTGTCAGATGTCACAATTATATTATGTAAGTGTATAAGGCCACATTGAAGGTATTTGGTGAATATTATAGGCCACATTGAGGGTAAGATATGAGTGTCAAGATAATAGTGATGGCATTTTGTGAGTGTCAGATGCCAAGTGAGAATATTATGTGAATATCAGGGGCAAGAGTGAGTATATTAAGTGAGTGACAGAGGTCACAGTTAGAATATTATGTGAGTGTCAGAGGCCAGATTGAATTTATTATATGAATAGCAGAGACCAAATATGGATATTATATGAGTGTCAGAGGCTACATTGCAAGCATGATGTGAGTGTCTCAGGTCACATAAAGATATTATGTGCATGACAAGTCACATTGAAAGTAGTATGTGAGTATAGGCGGCCAATCTGTGGGTACTATGTGAGTATCACAGGTTAGAATAAGGATACTATGTCAGTATCAGAGACCAAAATGATGACAATATGAGTGCAAGAATTCACAGAGAGGCTATCATATCAGTTTCAGACATCACAATGAGGGTATTATGTCAATGTCAGAGGTCAAAGTGAGGATATTTTTGTGTGTCAGAGGACACAGTGATAATATTTATGTGAATTTCAGAGTACACAGTGTGATATTAAGTGAGTGACAGAGACCAGAGTGGTAGTAGTCTGTGTCTGAGGTCAAAATGTGTATATTATGTGATTGTCAGAGACAAGAATTGGGGATTTATGTGAGTGTCAGAAGGTACAGTGAGGGTATTGTGTGAGTGTCAGAGGTCACAGTACAGTTATTATGTGTCAGAGGTAGCCTTGATGATATTATGTCAGAGGCCAATTAAGGATATAATGTCTGTGTCAGAGGTCAAATTGAGTGCATAGTATGAGTGTCTGGGATCACAGTGAGTTTATTATTTGAGTGTCAGTGGTGAAAGTGAGAATGTTACATTAGTGTCAGAGGTCAAGTGAGATATTTTGTGAATGTCATAATCAAAGTAAGGGTATTACATAAGTAACAGAAGTCCCGTTGAGGTTATATTGTGATTATAAGAGGTCACAGTGAGGACATTATATGAGTTTCAGAGGTCATCTGAGGATATTATGTGACTATCAGACTCACAGTGAGGATATCATGTGAGTGTCACATAAAAATTGAGGAAATTAGGTGAGTATCAGAGACACCAGTGAAGATAAATGAAAGTGACCAAAGTCATTTAAGAAAATAATGTGAGTGTCAAAGATCACAGTGAGGACATAATGTATGAGTGGCCACAGAGATATTATGTAAATTTCTAAAAAAGAACATTGAGAATATTATTTGAGTGTCACAGGGCTCAGAAATGGAATTATGTGAGAGCCAGAGGACACATTGTGGGTATTTTGTGAGCTCAGGCCATGTAAGAATATTATGTGTGTGAGAGAGGTCACACTGAGGTTATTATGTGAGTAACAGAGGTTACACTGAGGATATTATTTCAGAGTTAGAGGCCAAAGGAGGGTATTATGTGTCTGTCAGAGACCACAGTGAGTATATTTTATGAGTGTCATAGATAGACCACAGTAAAGATAATAAGTAAGCATTAGAGTTAACAGTGAGGGTAATCTGTGAGAGTGAGATTTTAGATGAGGGAATCATGTCAGTGTTAGAGGCCAGTGGAGGACATTTGTGTCAGAAGTCAGTGAGGGTATAATGTGTCAAATGTCACATTGAGGGTATGACAATAGTGTCAAAGGGCAAGTGAGGATATTTTTGAATGTCACAAGTGACAATGAGCTTATTTTGTGAGTGTGAGATGTCAGAGTGAGGATATTGTTGAGTGTCAGAAGTTAAGTCAGGATATTTTGTGACTATCAAAGTCACAGTGAATATATTCTTAGAGTGTCACATGCCATAGGGAGGTAAAGTGAGTATCATAGGAAGCAATAATTATATTATGTCAGTGTCAGTGGTCACAGTGTGGTTATTATGTCACTCTTGGGGTTTTATGTGAGTTTCAGAAGCCACTGTGAGGAGATATGAGTATCAGAGAAAAAAGTGAGGTTATTATGTGTGTTTCAGAGGTCACAGTAAAAGTGTCATGATAGTACTTGAAGTCACACTGAAGGTACTTTTTGAGTGACAGAGGTCACAGGAAGGGTATGTTTTCAGTGTCAGAGGTCACTTTGGGTGTATTATGTGAGTCTAAGAGGCCATGTTGATGGAATAATGTAAACTTCAGGGGTAACCATATGGGTATTTGGTGAGCATCATTGGTAAAACAGAGGTTACTACCTGAGTGTCAGAGGTCACAGTGAAGTCTTATGTGAGTTACAGGGCAAATTGAGTGTTGGGGTCATAAGCCCCCTAGCTCTTCTCAACCAGCAACAAGGGAAGGGGTCACTCCCCAACAAGGTCAGACCGGGAAAGGTAGGGTCAACTGACCACCCCCCAGTCCTCCAGGTAGAGGACAATCAGACCCGTCAGGGAGACCAGTCACAGCAGAAACTCATTTATTGAGGAAGTCACACAGTTTTTATGTAGGGTGGAGGCTAGGCAGGAACCAATCAGCTTAAAGGTCAGCAAGGCCCGGGGTGTTCATGCAGGCAAGAGTCCCATAGGACTATATGGCAAACATGAGCTGATCACGTTCGTGGAACTGTTGTTAACCAATCTCTGATGGTGGTCGATTTATCATCATTAACTTTTGAAACCGCCTTTGAGGCCTTGATCCTGCTCACTCGCCAGGGAGTAAGGAGTCAGCCTGAGTTAGTTAAAGTGTCAATAGTCCCAACAATTGAGGATAATATTTGAGTGTCAAAAAGCAAAGTGCAGGTGTTATGTGAGTATCAGAGGCCATTTTGAGGAAATCGTGTGAGAGTCAGAAGTCATAGAAAGGATATTATATCTGAATCAGAGGTCACAGTGAGGTTATTATATGAGTGTCAGAGGCCACACTGAGAGTATTATAAGCATCAGTGGTCCCAGAGAGGTTGCTATGTGAGTGTCTGAGACCACAGTGAGGATATTATATCAGCATCAGAGGTCACAATGAGGTTATAATGTGAGAGTCATAAGTCATATTGAGGGTATTATGTAAACATCACAGGCCACAGTGCATGTATCATGTGAGTGTCAGTGGTCACACTTATGATATAATCTGAAGCCACACTGAAGGTATTAAGTCAGTGTCAAAGGTCACAGTAATGGTATCATTTGAGTGTGAGAGTTCACAGTGGCATTAATACATGAGTATCAGAGGTCACACAGAGTGTTATATGAGTGACACAGGAAAAGTGAGGATATTATGTGTCAGAGGATATGATGAGAAAATATTTTCAACATCAGGGGCCATAGTGTAATCTTGAAAGATTGGCTAGGAAGTTTAAGGCATATACCCAGGATTTCATGGATGCCCAGAACACAGCTGTCTTGCCCATGATGATGAGAAAAATGGATGTGGGGTAAGAAGAGGGAATAGAGCCAAGAGGTACAACAGAAAATGCAACATGTTGGGACCAGAAGCCCAACATTCCTTTATAAAGTATAAGCTAATGGTTGCCAGGCCTGGTCCTCAGGTCTTGAAATTAGGAATGGGCCACTTCCCTAACTAAAATCATTCTCTGAAAGATCATTTCCTTGCTAAGCCAAACTTAGACTGGTAACAAATATGCCCAAAGTCTCCAAGCCATGGCATGCCATGTCACTCTGGGAGTCACAATTTGAGATCAGTACACATTTGGCTAATTGAGGTTTAATTTTGCAGTGAATCCTTCTGGGCACATTTGGCTAGGTGCTGAGTTGAAGGCTGGCACAGACTCTTGGGCATGGCTGACATGGCCCACAGTCTCCTAGGATTTTCTAGCCAGTGCAAGTATCAGCCTTAACAAGAAGTAATGACAGTAAAGGGACCAGGGCTATAGCTTCATCCTAGTGGTAACAAGCAGCATATCAACATTTGACCTTCAACAGTGCTGATGAGGGAACTTACTTGTGGAGTCCTGCTAAGGGGGTTCAGGTAGCAGGGAGAGAGAGAAAAAGACTCAGAGAACTGCAGAAGTGGCTGACAGCATAATCTGGCAACCTTGAATTCCCTTACAATATTACAGTACCAGCCAGAAGCAAAAGATTCACTTGTGAATACTCATCCTGGATGGAAAAATCCCTGAGGTCAGGGTCAGGGCTCAACATTGACACATTCAGTCCCATGGGAATGTTCATTTCTATTGTGACTATTTAGGGGAAAACCCTCAAGATGACTTGAATTCTGCAGTATCCAGTGCCATTATTCTTGGCATGGCAACTTCCATGGGTTAGGATAGGTTAAGCATACCTAGATGAGCTTCTTAACATTAGTTCCCAGTGGCAGCTGTGTAGGGTTTGCAGGAGAGAGTTGGGTGTCCCAGACAGCTATGAAGCTGTAAGTGAAGATGGTGAGTCTAATAAGGTCTCATATCTCTATATTTCTGCATACCACCCCACAAATTTACTAGTAGCACTGTAGTTGAATATGTTTGAGACCTTTTGCTCAATCAGTACATCATTAGATGGCACAGAAGTAATATCATCATATATGCGATTTTCTACTTCTTTAACATTTGAGTATTTTCTGAGTTACTTAAACCACCATATTTTTAACTATCATTCTTATGTCTGCATTAGAGTTGTAGAACAATGTACCAATTGATTTAGTCATATTGCTCCTCTTGAATCTTTAGGTTCCTCTAGTTTTTAGCTAGTATAAAATTAATCTGTAAAATTTAAAGATCTTAGGCAATATAGTAAAACCAGAGTGAGCATAAAGGATTTTTTTGTTGGAGAAGGAATTCTCTTGTCTCCCATCCCTTTCCAAAAAGACCTGTCTTCCTTGGAATCCTGTTTCCTTGGCACAAGCTCAGCCCTTGAATGGTTCAGACCTTTGCCCCTTTAGACTGTTTATGTCACTTGTCCCCACTCAGTTCTCTTCCTGGTGCAATTGTGCTGAATCTTGGATGGTGGGAAGCAGCCTCCCCTCTTGGTAATTCCCCACCAACACTGGGAGAGGATGTAGAGGTAGGCAGACTGAAGCTCAGTTGTAAAATAGGGCAGAGCAACAGTGAGCAGAGTGGCAAACTGTGAGAGAAAATGGTACAGGTCACAGCTTGACTCCTGAAAGACACAATGATGCCATAGTGCTTTCTAATGAATATAAAATTTAGTCCATGTGCTCATCTGGTTTATGCAATCACTTAAAGCCTTTCCCATTCACAGGATGGAATGTCTTGGAGTCTTCAGGAAGAGGGTGGTGTGGGGTCAGGCTTTTTAGATATTATTAGGTGACCCAAGCCTGATGCTGAATAGCTCAATTTGGTCAGTGAACACTGTACTCGCACATATATAGAATGTTTCTTCCATCAATAAATTATAGTGGAGGTTCCTTGTTGATATATTTGTGCTTGAAATAATACGAGTAGTATTATTTCAAAGATCATCAATTGTTTTCATTTATTCCAAAAAAAAAGGATGTTTAAGGTCCTAATGCTTGCTTGACCCTGGAAATAACAATAATGTCCCTTCCCTCATGTAGCTTGTGTTTACTGGACAAGAAAGAAAATAGCAAACACACACAAAATGTTTTGCAGTAAGAAGGGCAGTGAAAAACTAGATTAGATAAGGTGATAGAAGTGTCTTAGAAAGGTGTATTAGGCCAGATTGAATAATATGAAAAATATCTTGGATCAAGGCCTGAATGAAGGAAATGGGTACTGTCAATACAAATACCAATAATCTTAATGCTTTGAGAACATTCCATATGCACAGAATAATACAAATATGCTGACAAAATACACTCCTTATCTGCGTGTGGTGGCACATGTGTATAATACCAGCAGTTTGGGAGGCTGAGTCAAGAGTATAATAGGTTCAACACCCTAAGCAAATTAGACAGACTGTGTCTCAAAATTTTAAAAAGGTGGGATGGTTAGAATGTGTCTAAGTGTTTATGGATATGCTGCCTTGGATTTAATCCCTGTTACCAGAAAAAAAAATTATAAATTAAAAACACACACACAACTTAGTGTGGGTAAGGGGAGGTTCTCAGGGTAACTAGAAGCAAAGAACAGTAACAGCAGTCAGAATATGTATATGTCTTTATCTCTTTTTAAAATATTTTTTTTATTATTGTAACCAAATGGGATACTTGTTGTTTCTCTCTTTGTACATGGAGTCAAGGTATACCATTTGTGTAATCATAAATTTACATAGGGTAATGTTGTTTGATTCATTCTGTTATTTTTTCCCTTCCCCACCACCACTCCCACCCCTTTTTCCCCTCTATACATTCCTTCTTCCTCCATTCTTACCACCCTCCTTATCCCTAACCCTAAACCTAACCCTACCCTAACGCTAACACCTCCCACCACCTATTATATGTCCTCATACGCTTATCAACGAGATCATTCATCCTTTAGTTTTTGAGATTGGCTTATCTCACTTAGCATGATAATCTCCAATTTTATCCATTTGCCTGCAAATGCCATAATTTTATCATTCTTCATAGCAGAGTAAGATTCCATTGTATATATATATATGCCACAGATTCTTTATCCATTCATCAACTGAAGGGCATCTAGGTTGGTTCCACAATCTGGCTATGGTGAATTGAGCAGCAATGAACATTGATTTGGTTTATCTCTGTAGTATGCTGATTTTAAGCCCTTTGGGTATAGGCCAAGGAGTGAGATAGCTGGGTCATTGGTGGTTCCATTCCAAGCTTTCTGAGGAATCTCCAAACGGCTTTCCAGCGTGGCTGCACTAATTTGCAACCCCACCAGCAATGTATGAGTGTACCTTTTTCCCCACTTCCTCGCCAACACCTATTGCTGCTTGTGTTCTTGATAATCCCCGTTCTAATTGGATTGAGATGAAATCTTAGGGTAGTTTTGATTTGCATTTCTCTTGTAACTAGAGAGGTTGAACATTTTTTCATATATCTGTTGATTGCTTGTATATCTTCTTCTGTGAAGTGTTTCTTCATTTTCTTAGCCCATTTATTGATTGGATTATTTGTGTTCTTGGTGTAGAGTTTCTTTAGTACTTTATAAATTCTGGAAATAGTGCTTTATCTGAAGTATGAGTGGCAAAGATATTCTCCCACTCTGTAGGCTCTCTCTTCACATTTCTGATAGTTTCCTTTGCTGAGAGAAAGGTTTTTAGTTTTAATCTATCCCACTTGTTGATTCTTGCTTTTATTTCTTGTGCTATGGGAGTTCTGTTAAGGAAATCTGATCCTAAGCCAACAAGTTGAAGGTTTGGACCTACATTTTCTTCTATAAGATGCAGGGTCTCTGGTCTGATTGAGAGGTCCTTGATTCATTTTGAGTTGAGTTTTGTGGAGGGTGAGAGACAGGGGTTTAATTATTCTGTTGCATATGGTTTTACAGTTTTCCCAGCACCATTTGTTGAAGAGGCTATCTTTTCTCCATTGCATATTTTTGACCCCTTTGTCCTTTATGAGAAAATTGTACTTACTTGGGTTTGTGTCCATGTCCTCTATTTTGTGCCATTGATTTAGCTGTCTATTTTGGTACCAATACCATGTCATTTTTGTTACTATTCTTTTCAATAGAGTTGAAGATTTGGTATTGCGATACCCCCTACTTCACTCGTTCTACTGAGGATTGCTTTAGCTATTCTGGGTTTTTTATTCTTCCAGATGAATTTCATAATGGCTTGCTCCATTTCTGTAAGGTACATCATTGGGATTTTAATTGGAATTGCATTGAATCTGTATAGCACTTTAGGTAGTATGGCCATTTTGGCAATATTAATTGTGCCTATCCAAGAACATGGGAGATCTTTCCATCTTCTAAGGTTTTCTTTAATTTCTTTCTTTAGTGTTCTGTAGTTCTCACTGTAGAGGTCTTTCACCTCTTTTGTGAGATTGATTCCTAAGTATTTTATTTTTTTCGATGCTATTGTGAATGGAGTAATTTTCCTAATTTTTCTTTCTGAAGATTCATCACTTCTGTATAAAAATGCATTGGATTTATGAGCATTGATCTTGTAACCTGCTACTTTACTGAATTCACTATGAGTTCTAAAAGTTTTCTGGTGGAATTTCCAGGTTCCTCTAAATATATATTCTTGTCATCAGTGAACAGGGATAGTTTGAGTTCTTCTTTTCCTATTCGTATCCCTTTAATTTCTTTGGTTTGTCTAATTACTGTGGCTAGAGTCTCAAGGACGATGTTGAATAGAAGTGGTGAAAGAGGGCATCCCTGCCTTGTTCCAGTTTTTAGGGGGAATGCTTTCAGTTTTTCAACATTTAGAATGATATTGGCCATGGGTTTAGCGTAGATGGTCTTTACAATGTTAAGGAATGTTACCACTACCCCATATTTTCTAGTGTTTTGAGCGTGAAGGCATGCTGTATTTTATCAAATTCTTTTTCTGCATCTATTGAAATAATCATGTGATTCTTAACTTTCAGTCTGTTGATATGGTAAATGGCATTTATTGATTTTCAGATGTTGAACCAACCTTGCAATCCTGGGATAAAACCCACTTGATTGTGGTGCACTATCTTTTTATTATATTTTTGTATGTGATTTTTTAAATTTTGTTGAGAATTTTTTCGTCGATGTTCATTAAGTATATTGGTCTGAAATTTTCATTCCTCCATGTGTCTCTGTCTGATTTAGGTATCAGGGTGATATTGAGTTCATAGAATGAGTTTGGGAGGATTCCCTCCTTTTCTTTTTCATGGAATACTATGAGGAGTATTGGAATGAGCTCTTCTTTAATGGTTTTGTAGAATTCAGTTGAGAACCCATCTGGTCCCAGACTTTTCTTTGTTGGTAGACTTTTAATGAGCTCTTCTATTTCATTACTTGAAATTGATTTATTTAAGTTGTGTGTGTCCTCTCATTCAGTTTAGGTAATTAAAAAGTCTCTAGAAACTTTATGTCTTTGTGGTTTTCTGTTTTATTGGAGTATAGATTTTCAAAATACCTTCTAATTATGTTTTGTATTTCACTCATGTCTGTTGTGATATTTCCTTGTTCATTCCAAATTTTAGTAATTTGAGTTTTCTCCCTCTTTCCCTTTGGTAGTGTGGCTAAGGGCTTAACAATTTTATTTTTTCCAATTGTTTCTTTTGTTTCAATTTCATAGATTTCAACTCTGATTTTAACTGTTTCCTGTTCTACTACTTTTGGTGTTGGTCTGCTCTTCTTTTTCTAGGGCTTTGAGCTGTAGTGTTCAGTCCCTTATTTGTTGATTTCTACTTCTTTGGTTGAAGGCGCCCCATGAAACAAATCTTATTCTAAGTACTGCTTTCATAGTGTCACAGAGATTTAGATATGATGTGTCTTTGTTCTCATTTACTTCTATAATTTTTTTTATTTCCCTCCTGATGTCTTCTGTTATCCATTCATCTAATAGTGTATTATTTAATCTCCAGATATTGGAGAAGTTTCTGTTTTTTAATTCTGTCATTTATTTCAAATTTCATTCCATTATGGTCTGATAGAGTACAAGGTAGTATCTCTATCTTCTTGTATTTGCTAACTGTAGCTTTGTGGCATAAAATATGATCTATTTTAGAGAAGGATCCATGTGCTGCTGAGAAGAAAGTGTATTCGTTCTTTGTTGGATGGTATATTCTATATATGTTGGTTAAGTCTAACTTGTTGATTGTTTTATTGAGATCTATGGTTTCTTTATTCAATTTTTGTTTGGAAGATCTATCCAGTGGTGAGAGAGGTGTGTTAAAATCACCTAGTATTATTGTGTTGTGGTCTATTTGATTTCTGGAATTGAGAAGGATTTGTTTGGCGTACATGGACGAGCCAATGTTTGGGGCATAGATATTTATGATTGTTATGTCTTGCTGATTTATGCTTCCCTTAAGCAGTATGTAATGTCCTTCTTTATCCCTTCTGACTAGTTTTGGCTTGAAGTCACCATTATCTGAAATAAGGATTGTTACTCCAGCTTTTTTGCTGTGTCCATGTGCATGGTTTGTTTTTTCACATCCTTTCACCTTTAGTCTATGGGTATCTCTTTCTTTGAGATGAGTCTCTTGTAGGCACATATTGTTGGACTTTTCTTTTAAATCCAATCTGCCAGTCTATGTCTTTTGATTGATGAGTTCAGGCCATTTACATTCAGGGTTATTATTGTGATATGATTTGTATTCCCAGTCATTTGATTCATTCTTGTTTTTTGGCATGATTTGGTTTCTCCTTTAGTTGGCTATTCCTTTAGACTAGTTCCTCCCATTGCTGATTTGCATCGTTGTTTTTCATCTCTTTCTCATGGAATAATTTGCTGAGAATGTTCTGTAATGTCGGCTTTCTTTTTGAAAATTTCTTTAGCTTTTGTTTATCATGGAAGGATCTTATTTCGTTGTCATATCTGAAAGTAAGTTTTGCTGGGTATAAGATTCTTGGTTCGCATCCATTTTATTTCAGGGATTGGTAAATGTTGTTCCAGGCCCTTCTAGTTTTTAGGGTCTGGATTGAAAAATCTGCTGATATTCTTATTGGTTTACCCCTGAATGTAATTTGATTCTTTTCTCTTGCAGCCTTAAAATTCTGTCTTTATTTTGTAAGTTAGGTATTTTCATAATAATGTTTCTTGGTGTGGGTCTGTTGTAATTTTGCATATTTGGAGTCCTATAAGCCTCTTGTACATGGTTTTCCATTTCATTCTTCATATGTGGGAAATTTTCTGATATTATTTCATTGACTAGATTGCTCATTCCTTTGGTTTGTTTCTCTAAGCCTTCCTCAATTCCAATAATTCTTAAATTTGGTCTTTTCATGATATCCCATAATTCTTGTAGATTCTGTTCATGATTTCTTACCATCTTCTCTGTTTGGTCAACTTTGTTTTCAAGATGAAATATTTTGTGTTCAATGTCTGAGGTTCTGACTTCCAGGTGTTCTCTCCTATTGGTTATGCTTTCTATCAATTTTTTAACTTGGTTTATTGATTCCTTCATTTCAAGAATTTCTGTTTATTGTTTTTTCAGTATCTTTAACTCTTCATTGAAATGATCTTTTGCTTCCCGTATTTGCTCTTTTAACTGTTGATTGGTGCGATCATTTAATGCCTGCATTTGCTCTTTCATCTCCTCCTTTAATGCCTGCATTTGCTTTTTCATCTCCTCATTTGCTTCCCTGATTGTTTTAATTATGTACATTCTGAACTCCCTTTCTGACATTTCTTCTGCTGTGCTGTCATTGGGTTTTATTGATATATTATCTTGGTTTGTTTGGGACATTTTCTTCCCTTGTTTTCTCATATTGGTCAGATGTCAGTGGGACTCTGAGATATTGCAGATTTACTCTATTGGCTTATAGTGTCCCTGTAGATTTCCAGTGTATCACCTCCCAGTCTTTAATAGCCTGAAATCTTGGAGGAACTTGAAAATGCAGTGCTTCTGAAGAAAGCTACCCCTAGCCCCCTCTGGTTTCAGTGCTTGGAGCTGGCTCTGTGTGGACAGGCTCTCACTGGCAGACCTGCTCCAAGAAGCTGGCCCTGCAGGAGGAGCCCACTGCCAGTGTGAGCAGGGCTACCTGGGGAAGAGTCTACTTGCCCTGCCCTGCTCTGATAAGCTGTCCCTATCCGTGCCTGCAACCTAGGCTGAGATTCACACAGTGGAGGAGACTCACCACATTGCTCTATTTTAGTACAAGTCTCTCAATGCTTCCCCTTTTGAATCCTGGGTTCTGGAGCGACTGGAGATGCATTCACCCTGTAGTCCACCATCTTTGATTGCCCTGTGGAAAGAGCTTGTGCCCGTAGAAACCAGGGCCACCTGGAGAAGTTTCTGGCTGCCCTGCCCTGGTACCAGAGTCTGCCTGTGGGTCAGAGCTCTCCGTTGGCTCCGGGACTTGTGGCTGGCTCTGTGTGGAAAGGCTCTCACTGGGTGGTCTGCTCTGAGAAGCTAGCCTTTAAAGGTGCCTCTCACTGGAGGGAGCTGGGCTGTTTGGGAAAGTCCCTGGTTGCCCTCTCCTGGTCCCTGAAGCTGCCTGTGGGCCGGAGCTCACCGCACTGGCTCCAGAACTTGGAGTCGGTTCTGTGCAGTTAGGCTCTCACTGGTGGGCCTGCTTCAAGAAGCTGGAGAAGCTGGCCATGTCGGAGGAGCCCACCGCAGGAGTGTGCAGATCTGCCTGGGGAAGACTCTAGCTGCCCTGCCCTAGTCTGATAAGCCGCCCCTTTTCGGACCTGCTGCCCAGGCCAAGTTTCACCCAGTGGGGGAGACTCACCCTGTGGCTCTATTTTAGTCTGAGTCTCTCAATGCCTCCCCTTCTTGAATCCTGGGTTCTGGAGCGACAGGAGATGCAGTCACCCTCTAGTCCACCATCTTGGATCCTACCTTTATCTCTTCATCAAAATTTTGAAGTATATATTACAATGTAACAGAAAGCAACAGAGTGATTCTGGGGTAGGGTGCATGACACAACATGATTAATTATTAAATAGAGCACTGATTGCAGCAGAGTGAATAGAACAGGGTCGACATAGGCAGTAATGGTAACAGGGAAAACAACTTTCAGAGCAGGAATTTAGATCAAATGTGACAGTAACTGAAAGAACCCAGAAACCACTTCAGACATGAAAACTCATGTGAGAGATTTTATTAGCAAACAGGTAGAGTTTCTCCCTGCAGGGAGAGACAGAAAATGAGAGGAAAAGAGAGAGAGTATGTGCACACAAGACAGAAAGTGAAAGCCAGGAGGAGAGAGCATGAAAGCAAGGAAGAAGAGAGAGAGAAAATGGTGGGGAAGGTATTCTTAAGTAGTTCACAGGATAATAACTGACCAATGACTGCTGTGAATATTCACAGGCTGATGAGTGGACCAATAGCTGGTTGGGTTGTTCATAGTCTGACAATCTGGGTTGTAAAATGGTGAGAGGGAGGGAGAATAATAGCAGATCTGATGCCAACAGTGACCTGGGTATGTATGGTAGCAATGGAAGAGAAAATTTGGATTTCCTGAGAATGATGAAATTTTTCTGTATTATGTCTCTGCATTTTCTCCAGTCATTGAACTTGAAGCCAGTATTCAAAAGCTCATATTATGCTGTAATTTTTATTTCTGTTTAGCTCTGAAGAACCCTATCCTAATTAATGAGTCATACTAAACCCATACTAATTGTCAGAAGTGTTGATTTTTGAAATTAATTCCAAAGCCTATAATCACAGTTTAGCAATCATTAACAGGTTTGGGATAAAAGAATGGTCTTCACGTTTTTTATTATGAAAGTATATCACTAGTCCTCACATACTTTATTTGATAAGCATTTTTCTTTGTCCATTTTCAAAAGAGTGCTCCTTGATGTTCTTGCTCTATAAATATAATGTTACCTTGGATGTATATTATGCTGTTTAATGCTCTTCGAATTTCCTTTTCCATATCATATTACATGTTTGGTAAAAATGAATTCAATGAGTAATAATACAATAAGAACTAAAGGAAAGTACTATGAGATATTTTATTAACAGGGCATTAGATTAAAGAAGAAGAGTCAGATGTTCTAAAAATGTTAAAATAATACTAGCATATTGCATCTCTATTATTCTATAGAGGAGAGGAGGAGCATAGAAGGGAAATATTCTAGCTGAACTTCTCCTATGATATATTTTCTCTTCACTAGGGTGAATGTGCTATAAATATCTATGGAAATATTTTAGTATTATATATAAGTAACTTGAATATATTAATTCATGACAGGAAGTCTCTAACAACCATATATTTATCACATTTTTGTTACACTTGTTACAAAAGCCTGTTCCATAATACATATGGCTAGTATCCTTTAAAGAAGTTCTAAAGGAAATCCCTTCCTATTTTTCACTAAAGTACCACCCAAACCCTATGATTATGTTTTCATACAGCAAGCAATTTTTGTATTAATATAATGGTTCCAAACACAATAATAAAATTTTAATAAAATTTTTAATAACTTCAAATTTATTACTTTTTTGAGGAAAATATTTGAGATAATATTATGAAGTGATTAGGAAACAAGAACAAGGTTGACACTCTAAACATTTCCACTTTGTAAGTTCAATGTTCAACTTGAATGTTCTGCTTATAAAAGAAAAAACATGGAGTTTAACAGGTAAACAAGTACTTAACTAGCAGAAAATATTAGATCATACAAAAGGCTTTTATTCACAAACTGCTCTTTCATATTATCAAAACTAAATAGTAACATCCCCTGAGTATAACTTTGGTGCCAGGCTTAAATTGATAAGCCACCTAGATATTTTTACTCTTTTCTATTTCATTAATTTTTGTTTGTTTGTTTTTCATAGTATTTAATAATGTGAGATGTTGACTTCACTCAATTGGTTACATTAAAAAATAACTGGCTATGTATTTGTTCTTTAAGAATAAAGCATAGCATATATGAGTCACTCATTTTTAAGTGTTTGTTATGTATATAATTTTTCATTTCAATTTTATATATCAGACAAATATAAGCCCAAAAAGCAATAAGTATGTACTGAATGTCTTTTTAATATTGTTTCTGTGTTTCTCAAACTATTCCCACATTTGAAATAACTTCTATTTTTTTATCCCCATCCCCTCACTTTATGTGCATTTCCTGAATGCATTCTTGCAAATACAATTTTCTATTTCAGACTGGCTTCAGAAAAAGTGGGAAAGATAAGTGCACTACTTTTTTGTACTTCTCCACTGCTTTCAGCACAAAGCCAATGCCTTTGTATCTACAAATTCTATTCCTCCTAATTGTGTAAATGGGACATAAACTTTTTTATAAAATGCCCATTATGTCATTACTCCAGTAATCAAGAGCACAAACAAACACTTAAAAACCTTCTCAAGGAGTTCAACATCAATCCTCTTTTTTCATTCTGTAAAAATTCAAACTCCAAATTTTCCTTTTGTCTCAAAATCAAATGAAGGCACTTTAACTCTCCTTATTTGCAACACTTATTTTCTCCATTGAATGCAAACTGATTATCTCTTTGTCAGAGAAACTTATATATTCTCTTTCTACTAGTTCTATTGATATGGAACATGCTGTCATATACTGCTCCTAGGTCTGTGCTCCTGATGTTTACTTTTCCAATATGCGTTTTCACTTTTAAATAATATTGAACTTACTTTCATATAATTTACCCTCCTCTGAGTAGTCTCTCCATTACAGCATTTCTGCACATGCTGAATGTCCACCTTCCCACATCAAAACTTCTCAGTGGTTTTACAAATATCATCAGTATTAAAAGTAAAACAATATTATTTAAAGCCAAGACACTGCTATGTGTGAGATGAACTAAGCATTTTACATAAAATAGCTTTGTTTATTCTTCTCCCAGATTTTACATAGCTACTCCTCTGTTTATATTTTATAAGAGGAAACTGAGGCCGAAAAATTTAATTGCTCAGTTTCACAGAGCTACAAATTGCTATATGTGTTCTAAGTTTTCCACTATAGTTCATCTAACCTGTACATATTTTTTGTATTAGTCAAGCATTTTACTTGCACTTAAAGGTTTATCTATTTTTGACACTCTACCTATTCATGGAGAACTGCTCAAAAAATTTGAAAATGAAGAAATGATGGTGGCATATCAGCATATTAGTCATCAGAGAAAAGATGTGAAAAATATTATTTAAACAATTAACTATATCAGGAGAAATGAATAGAAAGCAGAATAAATGCAGGGAGATTTGTAAATTCAAAACTACATTGATCAGAAATGTAACCAGATAATTATGATAGCACAGAACTTCATCAAAAGAGCAAAAACTATCATGTGAGGTGAATAATAACTGTCAACTGAACCTAATATGAAAAGCACAGTAGAAAAGGCTCTGACTGGGAATTAAAGAATGCCTATACATAGGTTACTTTTCTGAAGAGATCTATTTTATTTGCAAGACACTAAATGTACAAAGAATGATTATTAAATCATTGCAGTGCTTGGTAATGTGACAGAAAATATGGTAAAAATTATGCATGTATTGCTATTGAAATGTACTCAATTCACGTGAACACATTCTAATATAAAATTCTAAAATTAGCATCAAAACACCATCAGAGATGTCTTAAAATTAGTTTTTGGATAGAAAGCCAGAAATTGTGTGCTGAAAAACTAGAAAAAATGTAATATACCCCCTACATGCTTGAATTTCTCAATTACTGAGTTACATAAGATTAATTCAATGTATATGGAAAAAAATTAGAACTGTATTCACTCCATTTGCTTATTTTTTTGTGGTGGTGTGATGAATTGATTTCTAAGAAGGCCATGGGATTAACAAGTACAGACAAATTATATAGGATAATACTTGTTTAATTCAAGACAATAATTATTTGAAATTATGTACTAAAATCTCATTGGGGAAATTAAAGAGAATATCTACATATAATAAAGAAATAAAGTGAATAGTCTATACAGTGATAAGCAGGAACTAAGGCATGATTGAGGTATAAAATGATCATTTTTTGCATCATAAAGTAAAACTATGAGCTAATTCTTGCACAGAATCACTTGAGAGCCATTTATAACTTAATCAAAAAGAAAAAGGAAAAAAGAAAAAAGGGAGAAGAAAAATGATGAGTACATGTGCAAATGTATAAGAACCAAAATACATTGGATAAAAAAACACAAACAGGTATGAATAGGTAAAAAATATCATACTTGAAAAACATCAGCTACATTGAAGAGTGCAAAATTGTAAAAATCAATGTATTTCTTTTATTTTTGTAGTACTGGGGATCAATTTATTTCTTTAGTGCAAAATAAAATGAATATATTTAGAAAGGGTTTTAAGTTAATAAATTTTAGAAAATTCTTGAAAGACTCCAAGTTTGCCAAATATTTGCAGCAAAATCATATCACCATTTCTTTTCTGTTTTAGTATACAACAAAGAACACACCACATTTACATATCCAAGTAAAAGTTTTTCAGTAGAGTTTATTTAGGTGTAGATCTTAAGGATCAAATTTGATCAATTTTAGATCAGTTATCAATGCAAACCAGTTACTTTTCTCATTTTACTCCAGTTAAAAAAATTAATCAAAGAGCTCTTAACTCCTACTTCAGAGGGTTAATAAAGTTTTCACTTTTGTTAGTCTTGTACATGCTAACATTCTGCACAGTGTCTATAAACAGAAATCCACTCAATAAGAGTGATTTTCTGGGAATGAAGGATTAGCTGTTTCTGTTTGCAATATAAACACAGTGTTTGTTAACATTAATTGGCATAGTTTCTGGAAACAGTAAATTTTATAAGCAAGAAATATGTGTATGGTGTGAGTGTTCTTATAGGGGACTTTGAAGATTATATGAGAAAGTAAAACTTAGAGCAAGAATTTGCCTTGCAACTATATATTGCCATTAGCAAATGTGGAAAATATCTGGGTCAGGCTAATTAGACAACAAACAATATAATATATTTAGCAAAAAATATAAATAATATATTGATGTTCTTTTAGAAAATAACTTTCCAGTTCATTTCTTTTATCATTCCTAAAGATGAAGTTTTCTAGGCTTTCTTGGCTTCACAAGGCATTATATTTAAAGATTTTCTTATTTGTAATCATGTTTTGTAATACTAAGTTTTGAGATCACATGCAGCATTTCCTACAGAGTAGCTGTAACAATAGTAATAATAAAAACAACTACATCCCTAAGTTGAAAGCAACCTACTTACTCCCTTCTAACAATTACTTGGCTAATTCTATTAAGTCTCATTTCCTCAGTAGAAAAAAATATTTCAAAGAGGATTAATAACTAACTTTTGCATGTGTATCTATATATTGATGCCCACTGAAACCCCAACTAAATTGTAAATGCTGTAACAGGAGAGGCTTAGTCTTGCTAGAGAGAAAAGCTAGTTTTTAATAATAGTTTTGAGTTTCTATTTATGATTTCTGAGAAGAAATAAACCAAGGAAAGAATGCATAAAAATTTTAAATATTTTATAAAATTAATGGTCTTATGCAACTCCCTTGTGAATACTTACTATATTTTTAAAAATTTTTATGTGTATAGAATTAAAATGTGTAATACTTATGTTTTATATTTACCTTCTTGTCATTTTCTATATGTAAATTTATCTAAATTTATCACAAATTATTTTATTTTGAATGAGGAAGTGAACTCATGGATGATTAAACACTAAGACAAGTCCCCAGATCTTCTTTTATACTTTATTTTGAAGCAGGTTCTTGCTGAGCTGCTTAGGGCCTTGCTAAATTGCTGAGTCTTATTTTGAACTTGTGATCTCCTGCCTAAGTCACCTAAGCCACTAGGGTTACAGGTGTGCACACCATATCCTGCTAATTATTTAAACATTGAAATTTTGATGAATGGATAGAAAGTGTTGTATATGTACACATGAAATAGTATTTGTCCATTAAAAAGAATTTGCAACAACATATGATGAAAACAATTATTAACTTTCATATAAAAATTAACTGGTTGGAGGCAGAGGCAGAATCCAAAATTCAATGCCAGCCTCAGCAACTTAGTAAGGCCCTAAGCAATTTAGGGAGGTCCTGTTTCAAAATAAAAAAAGAAAATAAAGAGATGTGGAGTTGGCTCATTGGTTAAGCACCACTAAGTTTAATTCATGGTATGATAAAAATTTAAGTGACTCTGTGAAAAAGCAGTTTTACTCCTAGATATGGAGCATGGAAAAATAAATTAAAATATACCAAAAGAGAAAATACTTGACAAAACTCTGAATGTGCACAGCAGCCAAACACCCAAAATAATATAAATATCTATTAATTGGAGGTTGAATAAGAAGTCATAGTATGTTCATATGGTAGAGTATTTTTTAGCAATATGAAGGAGTGAATTATTGATTGATGCAAAAGCATGGATGAATTTCAAAAGCTCAAACTTCAGTGAAATAATTCAGCAAAACCCTTCTGGGTGCACCTTTCTTTAGAATACAGACTTCCCTCATGCTGTACCCTTCTTGCCATCTTCTGCCTCACCTTGGCAAATTACCTCTTCCCAAAGTCATTTCTCCCATCTCTACCACACTTGTTCCCCTAGCATTCAGGGGCTGGCCATGATCCCACCAAAACTTCTCTCTTAAAGTCTGTAAGGACACTTTTATCATGAAATATAAAGGTCATATTTCAGCCTTTAACTTTTTGACATTTTGCTGTTGAAGAGAGCTTGAAGATCTTTCTTTGCTTTGTTCTGCTCTATATTCAACATCCACATGTTTAATGATCCCTTCTATATGTGGATATCCAAAAGATACATAAACTTTAATGGATTCAAAATTGAAGTAGAGTCTTCTGCACACCATCTATTTATTTTATTCTTTCCACCTGAGATCTTTCTGTACAGAAATGAAATGCCCGCTGCTAACTGAAAAATAGGATTCACCCTCAACAATGTCCTTTCTTAGTTATGGGTCCTATGTTATCCAGATACCCATTGCTCTAAAAAATTACCTGAAGAATCAACTAAAAGTGGGAAGATTTAATTTGGCTTATGACTTGGCCCCATTGCTCTTTGCTTCTAAAAGGCAGAACATCATGGTGGGGAGTATGTAGTGATGCAAATCTGATCACTTCATAGTTGAAAGGAAGATGAGGGAGAGGAGAGAGATAGATATGGGGAGAAGAGAGAGATAAATAGATAGTCCTCAAGGACAGACCTCCAAGGACCTACTGCCTTCTGCTCCCATATCTTTCAGTTTCCAGTTGTCCAAAAAAATTTTTCTGCTATGGATCCATCAATGAATTAATCCATTTGTGAGATTACAGCCCTCATAATCCAACCACTTCCTAAAACCCCTGCCCTTGAACATTGTTGTACCAGTGAGCTTTGAGAGGTTTTGCAGAACATTGCAGATCAAAGTCACACATGTCCTATCTCCTAAACAACTCCTTAAGCTGCTGCTTCTCTGCTATCCATGCTGCCACTGTAATTTTTTAATTAAACTACAGAAATCACCTCCAAGTAGCTCTTCTGGTTTCCACTCATGCCTAGCCACAACCCAGTGCATTGTCTGAATGATGCTTCTAAAGATGTTTTGTATTGGGTAATCCCCTGTTTAAAATCCTTCATGGTACTCTGTTGTTTATGTTAAAATTCAAACTCTGCTTTGCATGTGGCATTTCCTTCACCAGAAACACACTTTGTTCTAGATGTTGATCTCTCTTATTTGTTCTACATGTCTCACTTTAGACATTACTTTCCTGAAACATTTTTCCTGGTTCCTCAAGTCTCAAGATTCCTCCTCATATGTTCCAGAAAATATTATTGTTTGTCATATAATTACTGTAATTTTTTCTCTCTTGCCTGGCACCAGGGATGGAAAAAAAAGTGTCTGATAAACAATTCCTGAAAATTTAGAATGAAAGCAATTTCTTTCCACCAATGGTGATCAAGCTTGAGTAACTGTGGATTCACCTGGAGAACCTAGTAAACCATAGCCTGCTAGCTATATGCCTAGAGTTTCTATTCAGCAGTTTGGGGTTGTCCTGAAGGTAAGGCTGGAATTAGATATTGGCAGGGATCTAAGAGTGAAACACTGAAGCATCTGGAGGGGAGGGTTCTCATCAGGAGAGGCTCACGGGTCCAGGTGTAAGTAACACCCCTAAGGATGGGAATGTTGACCTTTGTTTGCTCATGGAAGATGCACAATATTTCCTTGTGGACACCTTCATATTTTAATTTGACTTCTAATGATATTGGGGATTATTTTTTCTCAGGGAACCTACTGAGAATTTATTAGGGACATTTCTTAATGTGTTAGGTAACAAATGACTTATCAGACTCATCACCACCTGCTTTTTAAAAAAACAATTTACTAGTTTACTATAAAATATGTATTCACATTTGAAATTGTTTAAGTACAGGAAAACATGATTCCATGCATCTTGAGGTAGAGGCAGAATAAACAAGGATAGGTAGAAAGGAAATCAATGAAGAAATTGCAATTTTAAATCTGAAAAGCTGCTATGAGCACACTCACCTTTACTACCCAAGATTATTCTCCTCCAGAAATAAATGGTTTAAAAGAACTTGAATCTTTGAGTATTATGAGTCAAATTAATGTTTATATATTTTACTAGTTTTCATAATATTTCCTTTAGACTAAATAAAGTGAAGGGGAAAATATTATTAGAGGCTCATCAGTATAGTCTACAAATTATGTGTTGACTGGATGACATCAACATAGAGTCCCTGAGATGAGCAGGCACTGTAACAGACCCCATGCTCCAAGATTAAGTGTTGAGCTCAACAGATAGATATCTCCTTGCCCCCCACCCCTTGCCATTTCTCATGTTCACTATCTACAAAATTTCTTTTAAAAAGATGAGTACATTACCCCTAAAATGAGTTTCAGTTTCAAATACCTACACCCCTTCTCCGCTTGAGTGTATATCTGGCTCTTATTTACACTTCTATATAATTTCCTTGTTTTCCTAAATAAATATTTGTGCTTCTTCTGATATGCCCTGAAATTCCTTTCTATTGTGTAAGTAAGTCAAGAACCTGGCAGGGCAAAGTTGAGATTGCCATTTCCTTTCTGGGCGAACTTCTTGGATCTTATTCAGTGATACCATGAAGGAAGCCCATTATGACTTTCATTTTTATATTTGAAGGACTCAATTTCTTTGTCCCCTTTGCAAACATTTGTTTCCCTTTTTATTTTTTGAGAGTTTTCTGTTCATCTTTTTTGTTTATTGCTATAGAAGTCATTCATCTATTTTTCTTATTGAAGGAAAGCCACTTAAATAAATATTAATATTTTCCATGTTTTCCCTATAGTTTCATAAAGATGATTTTGGTTTTTAGCTCAGAAATTCCTAAGTATTCAATTCTGTGAACATATTAATCACAAATTCTCTCAAAGTTACCAAAGTGGTATGTTTGTTAAACAATTTAAGTTTTTATTGGTGTTCCACATCTGGAATGATGAAACATAAAGGATCAATTCAGAAATAGTTGGCTATTTTAGTGTTTTAGAAAGCTGCATGATTTCTTTTAAAAATAAATTTTTAAATTTATTATTTAGAAAACTTTTATTTTTATCTCATATGCCATAAGAGGAATAAAGAAAGAGATGAAAAAATGACACAGGAGAGTGATGTTTATCATGCTTATAAAAAATTTTGAACAGTCATGAAGGGATTCTTGCTTTTATTTCTTGCTCTCTGGGAGTCTTATAGAGGTCTGGTCTTAAGCCAACATGATGGAGATTTGGGTCTACTTTTTCTTCTATTTCAAGAAGTGTCTTGAGGGCGGATCACTGTCATGTCAGGAGTCCCGAAGGCCAGAGTATTCACTTTTAAAAAAAACAGAATTGAATATATAGAATGAGTAAAATCACAATATGTACAAATTTTAAAAGCTATAGAATGCCATACATATCACCAAAATCAATATAATTCAGTTTGCATAAGTGCTAGAAACCTCATAATATTTTTTCTTATAATATTGAACTACATACATATGTATATTTTATATATATATATATATATATATATATATTTACATATTTAAACAAAATGTTCACTTTTTGAAACAATATTCAGCAGGATAATATTAAGATAAAAGATTTGTCTTTTGGGTAGAAAAAGTCCAGTCCTGCTGGCTAACTCCTCTTCCCAGCATCATAAAGGGGTTTCTCTAATATTTTTTCTTTTCTTTTTTTTATTTCATTGATAACAGCTGTAGTCTAAACACCACTCAAGATAGTAATCTGATGAATCTTGTAAAAAGCAACATAGCCAGGTGGGAGAAATATCTTAGAACAGAAAACTGGATATCTGGATTCTTTTTCTGGATTCAACACAGTTGGTTTGCATATTTTAAAATTTCTGGCCTTGTTTCTTTGAATAAATAATGGAGATAATAATTGTGCTTTACTTCCCCAGGATGATAGTGGAATAAAATTTTCCCAGAGGGGTCTCCAGACATTCTCTCTAGTGGCAGTGATGTCATTGATCTCTTATAGCTTATGATATATTGATGTGTCTTGCCAATTTCCAAGCCAGTTGCCTCAAAACTTTTTGTTACCTGCCACTAATTTGCACAAATTTTGCAATTTGAAAGAACAGAGCCAATTCTTTCAAGCCCCAATCTGTCCCCTGGTACAACTCTCCACATCCCATTTCTGAGAAAAGCAGAAATGGTTAGTGGTACAGAGTACAGGATTTGAGTTCCTGACCTTGGGAAAGATACTTTGGCTCAGTGTTCCCATCTATATCAATAACATTCATCTGTCATCATAGGTAAGACGGTGCTACTGTGAAAGACTGTGTCAAAGTGAGTACTCAATTCTTCATATGTATTGCTTATTTTTCCCTAAATTTTCATATATTCTTGCTAGATTGAATAAACCCATGTGAATTGAAACAGAAAATAAAAATAGCCTCTCCCCATGTGCAGTCATATTCATATTTCTTCAGGACACCAGGGTCTTGTAAAAGGCACTACTGGACTGTGTTAGCCAGTGCTCCTTATGGGCCCTCAATATGTTCTCAAATAACAGGGCTCCTTTGTGCTGCATTTAATCCTTGTCTCCTTTCTATCATAGTGAGAAGGGTGCAAAGGTGAGACTAGGGTCAGATATAGTTCCTAATCCATCTGATCCACTTGGCTGCTGTCATCAGGTCTCAATTTTCCCAATTTTCCTTTCCTGCATAGACTTTTGCAGGGTGGTGTGTAAAGGTTAATTGGGATCCAGTTATAAGTGTTAATAGTCCAGTTTACTATCTATTCCATGGTCATATCAAGTTACACTTGGTTACATAATAGAGTTATCGCTGTTCATGTCCAGAGCACATAAACTGCTTGCTTCTCAGAGTCCACTAGGACCAAAATTTATTATAATAAGATAATGTCTACAGGCCTCAAGGACTGAGGAGTTGCAGAGCATTTCTAAGTCATTCAAACAGAGCACCTATTGTGTCCTGAGGCATTTGCTCAACTGAAAGGACTTTTGCTCCTCTGTACATTGACTGATCTGAACTCCTTGAAACTCCCCTTTCTTGTTATGTATGGTTTTTAGAATAGGCCTGACTAGTATTCTGTTCAAGGAAGGTGGAGGGAGAAAGCAAGGCAAACATTGGCAAAAAAGAAAAGTACAGTACAATAAGTTAAATATCAATAAACATTCTCCAATGAAAAGCTCTTTGATCTATGTAAAATTTGGTAGCCATGAGGTTATCCAATGTAATAAATCTGATCTTCCATCATCTTGTTGCACCTTCTATATAATGTCCTTAAGATGATCAATACCCTTTAAGTGGGGTTTTTTATTATTAGATAAATGTAAACAACACATATTATTAAATCATCATGTCCCTTAGGATGTAACATCAGAAAATAACCAATAGCCACTGTATTATCAAGAACAGATTGATGGATCCAAGATGGCAGACTAGAGGGTGACTACATCTCCAGCCACTCCAGAACCCAAGATTCAAAAAGGGGAGGCATTGAAAGACATGGAATAAAATAGAACCAAGTGGTGAGTCTCCCCCAATGGGTGAAGCTCAGCCTGTGTGGCTGCCATGGATAGGGGCGGCTTATCAGAGCAGGGCAGGGCAGCTAGACTCTTCCCCAGGTAGCCCTGCACACTCCAGTGGTGGGCTCCTCCCACATGGCCAGCTTCTCGAAGCAGGCCCCCCAGTGACAGCCTTTTCACACAGCGCCAGCTCCAAACCCTGGAACCAGTAGCCGGCTACTGGGACAGCTTTCTTTGGAAGCACTGCATTATCAAGTTCCTCAAAAACTTCAGGCTACTCAAAGCTGAGAGGTGATACACTGGAAATATACAGGGACACTATAAGCCTATAGAGTAAATCTGCAATATCTCAGAGTCCCACTGACATCTGACCAATATGAGAAAACAAGGGAAGAAAATGTCCCAAACAAACCAAGATAATATATCAATAAAACCAATGACAGCACAGCAGAAGAAATGTCAGAAAGGGAGTTCAGAATGTACATAATTAAAACAATCAGGGAAGCAAATGAGGAGATGAAAGAGCAAATGCAAGCATTGAAGGAGGAGATGAAAGAGCAAATGCAGGCATTAAATTATCGCACCAACCAACAGTTAAAATAGCACATACGGGAAGCAAAAGATCATTTCAATAAAGAGTTAGAGATACTGAAAAAAAAAACAGAAATCCTTGAAATGAAGGAATCAGTAAGCCAAGTTAAAAACTCGATAGAAAGCATAACCAATAGGAGAGAACACCTGGAAGACAGAACCTCAGACATTGAACACAAAATATTTCATCTTGAAAAC